>NC_056601.1:18301803-18601803 GCF_018340385.1 Cyprinus carpio
GGTAGATGTTCAGTCAAAACAATGCTATTGCCATGCTACATGATGTAAAATCATGTTATTTCACTAACCCTTAAATCTTGAGGCGTCTACCGGCTTAATTTCGTGTTACTTCAAAGAAGAACTTTATTTTCACATGTCTCCTGTTACAATCTGTTACCAATGTCTGCCTTAAAAACAAGTTCAAAAAGCAGTTTTATTTATATGTAAGTAGCAAGGCAGAAAAGTCCCCCGGATCACTGCTCTCTCTCTCTCTCTCTCTCTCTCTCTCTCTTCTCTTGTTCTGTTTCTTTGAATGCTCTAGTGATAAGTTGAATCATCCCACCACAGCTTGAGAAAATGATCTCTTTTGTTCAGCGACACAGTTTTTTTTTGTTTATTCGACACAGTTGAAATAAGACGAACAATAACACGCAGTCCGAAAGGCACATATCAAATATTTGTATTCCTCTTACCTTAACGGTGCTGAATTGACGGGCTGTTCGCTGGTTAGTGTTTAACTTCCTGATGTGTCTGAACGGATCTCCTCTGTTCTGACGATACACGACACGCGCCAGAAGGGAAGAGCCACAGCAGAAACCTGGAAACATTCAGCTTCACAATCACAGCTCTGGAATACATGGAAAAACATACAACATGGCATTGTTTAGAGGTCACGGATCCTAGTTCGGTGCTAGACTCAAAGCAATACCAGTTCTAGCTCACTTCAGCTACTTTGTCGTTGTTTCTCCACCGCCTCCTTTACTCCAGCCCCTCGCGAAGTTACAATGGCTTGGAATGCGCCCATACGCCTACTATGTAGGCTAGTCTAGGTAGACAGCTCACTAAGAGCTCACATTTTCTCTGATTTGCCCTCTTTTTCTTTGTAAAGATGTTTACATTTTTCTGGAGAATCTGATTAATTTTACCCAGTCAGTTCAAACAAGAGTACGTGGGATGGTTGGACATAGCCTGCATCTGGATGTTTCTTCAAATATGAGTGGGTTAGTTTTTGGCCCTGTGTTTCACACTCATATAAAATGATTAATTTGTTCACAGTGTTCAACACTGTAGCAGAGAACGGTCATTTATGTTTTCTGTTATTTATATATATATATATATATATATATATATATATATATATATATATATATATATATATATATATATATATATTAGTTTTAATAGCATACAGTTGAGGAAATATTTCAAATATTTTTTGGAACAAAAAGGCTTCAATCTTTCATAGCTACCATTTGTTTTTGTATCTTACAATTAAACTGTCTTTTCACATTTTGGTAGGCTATCATTTCACAAAATTACAGCTTTAAAATTACACCAAATAAAAATACTGCTACTTTAATTTTTCTTTGTTTTATACATCTTATCACGATTTTCACAAAATAAATATTGAAATGGTTTATGTTCTTCTTTGCTGACATAATAGTTTATAAAACAATAATAACATTATAATATTTGTATGTGTTTCACATGGTTTAAAACTGAACAGTTGTAAGGGATAATATAAATAGAAGGCTTTTGAAAAGTAGTGGGAATGATTAAGGAATGATAAAACACTTCCAGGACATTTTTAATGTGACCTTCATGCATAAAACAAGGATCAGTTAGCCTACTACAAATCAGCCCTTGATGTGTAACATAAAGTCCAGAGACAAGGCATGGCTGCAGATGACCCACTATACAAATATTAGGCTACATGAACATGCCAGTTGTCTGCAACAGTTTCAATATGAACATTTCGAGGCCAGAGTAGTAAAAAGATTCCATATAAGGACGTTATAGTATGAATTAACAGAAGTGTTGTAGTACTAATGTGTCAACTCTAGGGGGCTATATTGTGTCTGTTACTGTAAATGAGTGAAGACAACGAGTGTGGGGTGCAATATTGTGTGTAAAAAAGAACGTTCTAAAAGGTTATAAAAATACTCAATGTAAACAAAACTGATGCATTAACAGTAACACTGTGTACAGCTATATTCAGAATTATTAAGTGATGTCTAGGCCATATCTGTTTTAACGTGCAGTATTTGCTGACCGAAAAAAAGTTTAGTCCAAGACCAAAAGATCATGCAAATGCCTGCCAAATACCTTGACTGTGCCTCATCCTTACCTAATCTGCCCTGCAGCATTCAGGTCTGTCTTTTTCTACTCAAGCTTTTGGATGTAATCCCTTTGTGTGAAAGTTGGGAAATGCTGTAGGCTACTGACTTGCCAGTAAGTGAAACATCTTAACTCAAGGGGGTGAAAAAACTAGATGCTTGACAGAATAGATGATAAAATGTCATATAACACACCAACCTTTGTATTAATTTTACTGCTCAATTTGTCTAAAATGACATATGTAGAAATACTGATTTTAGCAAATGTATTGCAATTAAAATTAAATTTTCATTCTACAAAGACAGCCCACTGATACTCACTGTAATTCTGTTTCTGTGTATCTGTAACACATTTCAATCCCAACAGTCTGTTTAGAAGAGGAAAGAATCCATATCCAATACAAAAATTCTTGCCATTATAAATTCTGCAGGGCCCAACAATAAAAAATGTCCCCCCTGCTGGGTCAGTACAATGAAAAAAGAAAATACTTTGATGTTTAGTTTACTTAATTAAAATGAGCTAATACAGCACAATTATTGTACATTTTGTCTGAATTGTGTTCAATCCACTTAAATATATGTGAAATTGTAATTTACTTAATCCATTTGTTTTGGGATTATATTAACTATTATTGTTGCAATAATGCAAATGTTTAGTTCCCAGCATGCTTTCCATAGGTCTGGGTTAAGAGCATAAATGTTGAAATTAAGTTTTATTTTAATGTGTTTTTGACTGAAGTGCAAGATCTGGTTAATATTAAATTTTTAGCTATGTTGGACATTAAAAATAGTTATGTTTTTGTGCTAAAGAGTAAAGCTCTTGGTTGTGGGTGGTAACATCACATTTTTTATTATGTATGTTGGTTTGTTTGATTAGAAATAGCTGGTTTAACTTCATATTTGTGCTGTGCTAGTAAAACTCTTTTAAATGTATGACAAAAATGAATGTCAAGCACTAACAGGTCTTTCCATTTACTCGAAAACAGGGACTTGAATTCAGTGGAAACTACTCAATAAAACTGTGCGGATATAACTAAAAGTTCAACTAAAAATGAAATATATTACTTTTGTGCAACCACTTACCTGAAAAAACAAAAAAACTTTTGTTCAATGCAGCCCCTCCAAAAACACTATGTCATGTTATTTAGGCATTTTTATATTTGGTAGAAATACCTTGCTAGAATCCATCTTCTAATGCAGTGGTTTTCAAACCGGTCCTGCGAGCACCCCCAGCACTGCACATTTTTTGCGTCTCCCTTACCTATCACACCTGATTAAACTAATCAGTTCATTAGTAAAGACTGCAAGACCTGAAATGTGTGTTATATATATTGAGACATACAAAATGTGAGGTGCTAGGGGTGCTTGCAGGACCGGTTTGAAAACCACTGTTCTAATGAATAAGCAGCTAAATTACATTAATTCTCTTCTAGTACTGTTTCTAACCTCAAGGTGTCGCTCTAACCTAACTGAAGACTAACTTGTAATATGGGTGTTTAGGGTACTTTCAGCACTCAGTTGTGTTGATGTACCTCACACTGATAGGCTTTATGTGTTTGTGGACAGTCTAAACAATAATGACAATGAAAGGGCTTCTTTTGTGTAGCTATCCTTCAAACCTAAAGTAAAAATTCAAGTTTAGGATTAAGGCCATGTTTCTCAACCAGGTGGGGCCCAACAAATCTCCAAGCGGGCCTTACGTTTTAAAATAAGACAAAACAAGCACTAAAATAAGCTAGTAAAACAACTCAAAATAACTGAATAATAAAAAAAAAAATTGAAGAAGGAGGGTTCCTACTGTCTTGAAAAACACTGATTTACGAGGAAGCCTAATTTTAAAACTAACATCTCTCTTAAAGCCATGTAAATGAATAAAATTGAATTTTTCATAATGAATATACATTTTAGCTAAGCCCCCTGTCTTGATGCAATTCTGTAAGGGAAAAAAAAAATTCTCTCACAGATTGTGGGTCTTAATGTTATAAAACCTCGATGAGTCACGCTGTCATTCTGTCTCTTCATTTCTAAATAACAATGTGGTGAGATATCTTTAAATAGTCTTTATTAACATTGGGAAATTTAAAACAGAATTTTCCCACATATATCATGATCTATGTACTGTAATACCCATCGGCAGGATGGACTTTTTAAATATTACAATAATATTGTTATTGAAAATCGTAAGGAATCGAGTACATAATTGCATTTGGTAAGTCAACAAACAAAGGAAGATCCTCGTCTTCAAGAAAATCCTGAAAAATGTATAGATACGGGTTATTATAAGGCCAATACGATCCAAAAGCATTACACTGGTCATTGGAGAAATCCAAAGGTTACCTACAACAGGCCATAAATTCATCCTTTCGACTGTTTGAGTACCTGACAGATGCACTGAAGTGGCTTGCACTAATCTGGCATACAGACGCTCACACTAATATTGCTCAGTGTATATTACAGGCCTAAAGCATACGCCACATCTACGTCTCAAAGTCTGCTAAATGTCAAGAGCTTTTTAGGTCAGCGGTTGAGTATCCTGAAACTTTGACTGATTGAACATTGAGGCAGTTTCCATGACAGGGAAGAGGCAAGCCAATAACATTTGGCTACAACATATGGCTCTGAATATCCAGTCTTAAAATACGACTGAAGATCCAGTCAGTGTAATTCAGTAGTGTCCTCAGCAGCATAAGAAACGTCCATTAACGCCAACAGCCAGGCACACGAAACCAGCACCTTTAAAAAGTAGGAGCCTATATGCAGCCATGTTTTGCTTTGCAGGCTGCCTATTTCAGGGGAAAATTGGAGGAAACATCGACAAATGTACAGGTCTATTGTGGACAATAAAATTCGGTAGGTAGCAGTGGCACTGAAAAGAATGAACCCACCTCAAAAATACAAAATCAAGTGCAACAAAAGGTTTATCATTCCGTGTAAGTGAGTGAACAAGAGTCCGAAAGCACATCAGACTCTCTCGGCCTGAATCGGACGCTGTGTATTTCGTAAAAAGGAAAGGAAAGTGGCATTAAAGTCATGTTTTGAGGCATGAGTTAGAGGAGTCTAGCTGTCCTCTATGAGCTTAGCTAGGTTGTCTCTCAGCTCTGTCAGCTCAAAGATCTTTCCATCCAGAATCTCCAGCAGGGTTTTGAGGTTCTTGCGGAGGTTCTCCTGATCCACTTGACTTGACTCCAGACGTTGCTCCAGATCAGCCAACTGTTCCTCAAGCTCCTTATTCCGCAAGTCAGTATCCTGTAACACACACCATGCCTCTTATACTCACCAAGACTGCATGCATTTGATCAAAATACTGTAAAAACTGCAATATTGTGAAATATTATTACAATTTTAAGGAAACCTTAATATATTTTAAGCTGAATAAGCTGAAGCTGAATAATCATAATATTAGAATGATTTCTTAAGGACCATGTGACACTGAAGTCACATGATCCTTAAGAAATCATTCTAATATGCTGATTTGGTGTGATGTAGAAAACAGTTGCATAGTTTGAAAAAGAAATCGTTTGTAACATTATAAATGTCTTTACTTTTGATCAAAGTGTATTCCATTCAAAAAACATACTGACAACTAACTTTTATGCATATATAAATACATTTTCAGGACAGTCCTTACCTCTAACTTTTTGGTGAGTTCATCTTTCTGAGTTTGAAGCTGCTTTGCATTTTCTACTTCTTCTTTCAGTCGCACCATTTCCTATGAAGAACACACAGGAAAGATGTTTTTAATAGAATCTAGCAATAAAACTGAGAATGAAGGAATACATTATATATTTCGACCATATATAATAACGACCAGTACCTCTTCTTTTGCCTTTAATGTGCACTCCAGCTCCTCTATTGTTTGGTTCAGCTCTGTTTTCTGGGATTTGATCACATTTGTTTGACTACTCTGGCTTTCCAATTCTGAAACCTGCAGAGAGAGAGAAAAAAAAAAACAGGTCACAAATTTAGTTAAAGCATTTATATATATAAGCATATATATATATATATATATATATATATATATAAAACAGTTGGTGAGGCCATGGAAAAAAGTTCAGCCTTATTTATGTGAACTTTATGTAAATGAGCAGCAACAGTAACGACCAACAAAAATGCAAACACTAAATTAAATCACTGTCAGTGTGTGAACACTCCATCATTCCTGTCATAGACTCACTATAGCAACAGTTCAAGACAACACTAGATCTATTGAACCCTAGGACAGTATGTTCTTGATATGGAGTTACAAATGGTAAAGGTCAACCCTCCCCTCCTCACCCGTTTGTGTAGCCTTTCAGCCTCTTCCTGATAAGCTGCTAGCTGCTGTTTCCATTGTTTGACGTTGGCTGTGGACTCCAGCAGAGCAGCTGTGAGCTTGGCATTGTTGCTCTTTAGTGTTGCAAGCTCTGCTTCCCAGTGTTTGTTGGTAGTCGGGCTGTAGAAAACAAAATAAAAACAAACTTATAATAATACCTCTGATGGTTAATGTTCATTTTAGACTGGGGATTCAAATTATAGACCAAGGGTTTCCAAAATTGTTCCTTCAAAGAACCCCAACATTCCACTGTGAGGGAGCCAGCAGCTATCTCTATGTTTTCATGTATAAAGCTTTATATACTCTGTGTGGAAAAATATTAAGTGTGGTATTATAAAAAAAAAAAAATGTTTTTCAAAAACTAAACATTTGGCTTTTACATAGTCTCAGTCCTGAAGCCAACACATGATTAAAATATTATCTTGAGAATATTGCTTTGTATTAAGTTGTATTTGTATTCAGCTTTGTATTATTTTTTTCCACCAAATAGAATAAATAATGCCTTGTTGAGCATGAGAGATATCTTTCATGAACATTTAAAAATCTTATTGACTCCAATTTTTATTTTATATTAAAACATTAACCCCAAAAAACAGCCTTAAATTTTATTTATTTGTATTTTTCATCTCAAATTATCCACAAATCCCCAAGCATCCACTTGAACCCCAGTTTGAAAACTCCTACTGTAGACCATAATGAGGACTGTGTGTTGAAGTGGACGTAGGAAAAAACACAGTTTAACCATGACTGTAATTAAAGTTGGATTCCAGGTGGGTACAAGAGTTTTTTAATTTGACCTTTCAATGTTTTACCAAGACTTGGACGCAGTTCAAGAGCAATTAACAAGGATTATTACAAACTCTCTGATCCGAGTTCTGTCATTTGCATAAAAATTACAATAAAAAGACTGATGGAATGCGACAAGCTGAAATAGATCAAAGTAGAAAAT
This sequence comes from Cyprinus carpio, assembly GCF_018340385.1. NCBI lineage: Eukaryota > Metazoa > Chordata > Actinopteri > Cypriniformes > Cyprinidae > Cyprinus > Cyprinus carpio. The sequence goes on from NC_056601.1 coordinate 18,309,161, forward strand.
CACCTAATGATCATAAAGAGACAGAAAGTCTCAAAGACAAAAGAAGAAAGCCAATTCTTCACTTATGCAATGACCATCTCTCATCAGTCCATCTGTGTTCTTCATGTAGTGACAAACAAAATCAAGCATAAATTTACAATGTGCTCTGATTCTCGTGTCACTGCAGAGAATATATAACCATCCCACATTTATGAGGAATCCCATCCGCTGTCATCCTGCTTAACATCTCATCACACATCCCACTCCTCTGCTTCCTTCCACACACTCCACCGCAGCTTAACCACGCAACCAAGACACGTGTGGAGAACCAACACAGAGTCCTCAGCGTTGTCGCCTACACTACTGAGTGACGCCAATTCCCTTTCATCTCCCCCAGTACAGCCACCTCTGCTGCGGCTGACGTGATCGCCTCCTCCCCAGACCCCCGCTCTGACAGACAACACCTCAACCCACACTCTCCAACTCCTACTGAAGCTGTGACACAGCGGGCTGGAGACACACATGGTTATAAAGCACCGCACACAAGAAGAAGAAACGTTCTTCTGCAGGAGAAAGAGAGGAGAGCAGAAGAGAGTGAAGTCCTTCAGCTTCAAGCTAATAGAAACAGGGACTTCAGCCTGGTAAGTCAATATATGTTGTATATCATAGTCTGTTTAAATGTTTGTTCAGTTTTTTTAATTAAATATAGACTTTGAAATTTAACAATTGTCATTTTTAAGACAAAAAAAGGAGAATCTAATCTTGAGGGGAAATTGCACATATTATACTATATAATTAATAGTATAGTCAAAGACAAAAATCACTGTAGATTTAAAAACTCAGATTTAAGGACTGTTATCCTTGCATGTTATCTCATTCCCAATCTTAAAATTTTATTTTTTATTATGTATACCGTGTTTTCATGTAATAAATTATTTTGATTTAAATTCAAGTCTTGATGCCTCTCATTTCATGTATAACAATTATCATGTATAAAATGTCATGTCATTGCATTAGATATGAAATATTAATCCGAGTGCCATTATTTTAAAGGGCCATTGTATGTAAGCAGGTGCACAGAAGCATATGGCTGTCAGCCTTACATAACTACAAAGAACAGCATAAGCATAATGTCAGCGTGACTGTCCTTCAGGCCTGCTGAATGTGAATCAATAAACAATCTCTATCTGATCGTTCCTCTATTCAGAGCTCCAAAAGCATATCATTTCAAAGGGCTCACGGTGCCTCTATGTTGAATGTATACATTTTAGGTCACTGATAAAATGGATTGCTTTCCATATGCCACATAAAAAGCAGTCCTTAATGAAGTTTTAAGACTATTGATTGGCGTACCACACATTTTGGTGTACGTCTCATATTAAGTCCCACTGTAAATGTGATTCGCTACACTGTGGCAACTGCCCAACCAGCCCCTCAACACTCACTTTAATGTACTGCACAAGACTGTGGGTGAGAGAATTACTGTTTGAAGAAATGCCTTCAAATCACTCACCACGTAATAAAAGCCAAAGCAGAACAAATACACTCTACAGGCTAATCTATGACCCATATACATACAGGATTATACACATTCATCAAGCGACAGGAACAGTATTTGTAAGGGGAATTTAGAAGTAAGGTCATCTTTGAAGGAACAAATAGCATTATTTACTTCAAAATCAATCTCACTAATGAACTAATTGGTTGTTTCATATAATATCATAGTGATATGAAGCAGTCTTAGCAAAACTAAAGGACAATTTGCTTCACTAAGATCACTTACACACATCAACCAGTTTTCATTGTTAAAATTCAAACGGGAAAACTTCAGCAAACTGAGAAATTGAAGTGTAATGACATTTAATAAAAGTATTAAACGGTTTCTCAGATTTACAAATATCAACTTTAGAATCACAATTTCATACAAAAAAGACCATGAAACAAAGTCACAAAGGATGCAAAGATTCTCCCAAAAAGTTGCAGGAAAAATCAGAAAATTATTTCTGTACAAAGGATTTCAAAACACAAACTAATAAAACACAACATCACAAGAGTTCTGCTGACATATGTATGCATATCTGTCTAAAAATAATAACAGAATTTCATGTAGAATTAAGATTTTGTTGCATCCACAGTCATTGTTGCATAAGAATGTATTCAGTGAAAACATTGTAGTCAAACAGCTGTGAATATCAGTAGGAGCAGACTTGGCAAGTTTTTAGCACGTGTCTGAAAAAAAAAACACACAGACACACACACAAAAAAGACCATATGAATTTGTTCAAAAAATATGAATTCACGTGGACAAAACACTGTCCTGTTTAAGGTCACATTGTAAGAAAAATGTTGTGTTGACTTCACAGTGGGTTTTCTGACTCATTTTGCAAAGGCTCAGAAACAGATGACGCCGCCTCCATCTTCATAAGTCACATTTGCTCTGGGCTGAAACCATGCCACTGTATTATATAATTCTGACTTGATTGGACATATTATTACAGTGAAAACATATATAGTTATTGATGCATGCTTCTAAAACTCTGACAAAACATATAGCTGTCTGGAAGAGAGCTGCAGTGTGGGTGTTGAATGCGGTTTGGTCCACTGTGCATTTGCGTCCAATAATCGGTTAGTATTTTTCAAGTGGCAGGTGAGAGTGAAACATTAACCTGAGATTATGTAAGAAATGGTGGGATGCTATTTTTGAACCTGCAGCACAGAATTGCTCAACTAATTAAAATTCAAGCATCTAGAGATTCGGTGAAATGGGCTCTAAACATTGCCTTTGCAGTCAGACTAAAAAAGCTGCTGAGTACATACTCATGTGTACAAGTGTCTGAATGCGCATACTGTAAATAATTTAAAAATGGTTGAGAGAAAAGCACAATAAACTTGCATCTGTTAGTGCTAACTTTAACAACACTTTTACTTGAGACTATAGGTACAACTTTTATTAAACTAGGAATGCATTGATATTAACAAAAACAGCCTATATTAAAGGGTTAGTTCAACCAAAATGAAAATTAGCTTGTGTTTTATTCACCCTCAAGGCATCATAGGTGTATATGACTTTCTTCTTTCAGACGAATCCAATCAGAGTTATATTAAAAATTGTTCTGGCTATTCCAAGTGTTATTATTGTAGTGGGTGGGTGTTTCTCTAAAAGCCCAAAAGACGTTAAATAAAGTGCATGCATCCATAATAAAACATGCCTCCAGGGCATGAATAAAGGCCTCCTGTAGCGAATCCATGCATTTTTGTAAGAAAAATATCCATATTTCAAACGTAATAAACACTTTCCTCTCACTTCCAGTATCTGTCGTATGCGAAAGCTCTTCCGTCAGATGATGCAGCACGTATGCGTCACACGTGTGCCTCTGAGATATGCTAGTCTCACGAGTTTGTTTACAGGAGCAAAAGAAGCAAAGTTTCCTTACTTTACCAAAGGAAAACCAGTCTGCTCTTGGCTTATACCGAAATCCTCCAACATTTTCCTTTAAAAATCCTCGGTTTGTACTTCTAATTCGGGACTGGTGCTTTGTTGTTTTGTGCTTCTGCATATGACAGAAAGCGGAAGTGATAGAAAAGTGTTTATTATGTTTGAAATATGGATATTTTTCTTACAAAAACGCACGGATTCGCTACTGGAAGCCTTAATTCATCCCCCAGAGCCGTGTGAGGCACGTTTTATTATGGATGTGGGTGCTTTATTTAAAGTGTTTTTGGCTGTTGAAAAGAAACACCCGCCCACTGCAATGATAGAGCTTAGAAGTGGCAGGACAATTTTTAATATAACTCTGATTGGATTTGTCTGAAAGAAGAAAGTCATATACACCTAGGATGCCTCAAGGGTGAGTAAATATTTTCATTTTTGGGTGTACTAATCCTTTAAAATTCAAATATTTCGTTGAATTAAAAACATCAAACACTAAAATCTAAAACCATTCTTTTTAAATGAGACAAGTAAATTTAGGCATCACAACATTATAATGTAAAGTATCCAATAGTTCCATGTTCCTTTTGAGCTGAACTAATTTGTGAAACATTTATAGCAGCGGTTTTCATTTCCAATCCCTGAGCATGGGATATCCATTGGAACAATTTGGAACATTCATTCATGTATATGCACTACGCCACAGCCTGCAGCATTTTCACACCGACGAAACTTACTAGAGAAGTGTGAATTGTGACATAATATACTTCTGTAAATAAAACAATTTTAATTCACGTCTAAATTTACACTCAAATGCCCTTTGAATGGAACATATACACTTGCTTCGAACTGGAATCATGGCAGAATATCCTGCGATGTCCACTTCGCAGGGCACTTCCGGTCAAATAGAACAAACGTCTGAAGTGATAAGAGAAACATACAAAATATGCAGAGCTGGGGGGGTGCAAGGACAGGAATTTAATACCACTGATTTAAAGGAATGGTGAAAAATAAAAATTTGCTGAAAATGTATTCACCCACAGGCCCTCTTAGATGAGTTTGTATATTCACCGGAACAGATTTGGAGAAATTAAGCTTTATATCTATTGCTTACCAATGCATTCTCTGCAGTGAATGGGTGCCGTTAGAATGAGAGTTCAAACAGCTGACAAAAACATTATAATAATAAAATAATTATAATCAGTCCATCATTGAATGTCTTGTGAAGTGAAAAGTTGCATGTCTGTTAGTAAATAAAATCCATAAAGGCATTTTTAACGTCCCTCTATGAAGCACACTATGTAATACTGCTATCTCCATTGAAAAAGTCATCTTATCCGAATCAGGAGAGAAATATGCACATATCAAGCACCGCTTATGTATAGAGCCCCGCACATGACATGCAAGAAAAAAAAAAAACATTGTGCGCACAATTTACTAATTCGTTCCCTCAATGTACTAAAACGTACACACGATTACTATTGCGTTCCCTCGATTTACTATTGCGTTCCCTCGATTTGCTAAATCGTGCACAATTTATAAATCGAGTGAACGAAATAGTAATCATGTGCACGTTTTAGTACATTGAGGGAACGAATTAGTAAATCGTGCGCACGATTTAGCCTACTATTTTTTCCTCCATGCCATGTGCGGGGCTCCGTACTTATGAGCACAAACAGTCCACAACAGTTCTAAACAAAAATGTTGGTTGATTTTGATGTGAGAGGACAACAGGGGAGGAAGCATCTCACTTGAGGAAGCATTATTATGTATTACAATAATAAATACTATTTTGGCCAGAAGCAACAGTTTAAAGTTAAAAACTCCTTTATAATGGATTTGTTTCATACAAACATGAAGCTTTTCACTTCACAAGACAATGATTGATTAACTGAAGTCTTTTGGAATACTTGTGGATTATTGTGAGGTTTTTATCAGCTGTTTGGACTCTCATTCTGACGGCACCCATTCACTGCAGAGGATCCATTGTTGTGCAAGTGACGTAAAACTAAATTTCTCAGAATCTGTTCCAATGAAGAAACAAATTATCTACATCTTGCATGGCCTGAGGGTGAGTAGCATAATTAAATATCATATATCGATCATACCTTGAGTCGATATCTCTAATATTAGCTTAAAATCGAAAAAAAATTAAGCAGAATAATTGTAAAAAAAATTACATTAAGCCCTAGTTACCTGTGTGCAAGGGTTGGCGTGGTTGGGGAAAGGTCTGATTGGAGCATAGAATTTGGTGACACGTCAGACAGAGTGACATCATCACCAGTGCCATTGATTCGGCAGAGGTCCGCAGTGACGGGTGGAGTCAGGGGGGAATGAATGTCAGCAGGCGATTCCTGTGGAAAACAACAAATCGGTGGGTTATCTGTTGCACCCTCACATACTTATGACATAATATTCTTTTACATATATAACCGTTAAGCTGCTAATAACAATGGTGGGATTTAGGAAAACTACTTTTTTCTCAGAGACGAGAGATTTCCCTTGGAGCATGAAATGTCTTTATGGACATCATTGTTCCATACTAGTTAGACTATACTGTTGAGACTTAATCGTAAATGGAAAATATACTGATTGCAAAAAGCTATTATGGATTAGGATTTTTACAATAACTGTATATATTTTCCTTGAATGACAATTTTGAGAGTTTTCGAATGACGGTTTGGAAAATTTGTTATTCCAAGCAAACTTCACTCCATGTAAGCAACAGGTCCATCCTCTAGAATCCAGCCATTACAGGACATACCTGAGAGGGCGAACTTGCCAGCTCCATCTTTTCTAGAGACTTCTCCTTGGCCATCCTGGCTGCTTCCTTGTACTCTGCAAATTTATCTGCAAACTGAGAAGAGAAATGGGTTTTAATAATCACATTAAGTGGATTTTTAGTAGCCGGTTAGTGCTAGTTTGGTGCTGGTTTCACTGGTCCAGCTGATAAAGCACATCAACCGGCAAGATCTTTCTGCTGAAGCTTATTCGACCAAGAAAGACATGATGGTCAAGTTAGCTAAATAAAGCTTGATGCATACAAGATGCAGTTTATGCTGGTGCCTATTAATTCTTGTCTTTTTAATATTGCATGTAGAAACAGAAATAAGGATATCATGTTTATGTGTTAAAATGGATGATCTATTTTAGAGTAGATATGTGTTATCACTGCTAAAAAAAAGGACCAATGGTCTGAGTTCCCAATATAGACTGCTCCTATTAATGCTTCCAGAGCTCTAGAAGGACTGCAGCATTTCCCTCTGAATATCCAGTGGGGAGACCGCTGTACACTTAAGGTTCAGGGCAACAGTGCTCCATTAACAATGTTTAAACATCAGATCCCAAGTGAATACACATCAGAAAGGGAAGGTTTATGGCAGGTTTTTTTGAGAAAACAGGTCAAACAATGCCCATAACATTGACTGATTGACATATTGAGTCAACAGTCAGCAAGAAATAGTGTATGAAAGAGAATGATGCATTATTGAATCATCATACTCATGCAGATCTGTTATTGGAGACTGAAGATAGAAAGTTCAGATATGACCATTGATCTTTCCTTATTTTTAACTAAAACTAAATCTATTGAAAAAAAAATGTGTTATTTAAAATTAAGCTAAATTTAAATAAAATATCAATATCATATGAAAAACCTTTAAAAATGCTTTCCTTGGCAACTAACTGAAATAAGTTTAAGTATTAAAATTACTAACAAAAATGGAGTCAATATATGTAGTATCTCAAAAATGTTAATTAAATTTGGTTTTGACGTCATGGTTCAGTATGGTATAGCAGGGGGACAAAACTAAACATAAAATTGCTTTTTTTATTAAACAGTGGTTTACTGAAGAAACGGCTCTTTTAGAGCTCCGCGCTGCTGCTTCAACTGAGGCGATTATATAGTGATCAAAGAGAGAATTTCCTGAAAATTTGACATAATTTAAAAGATGAGACTTTGTTTGTTATCAAAAGTAACAATATATATAACTGGAAGTTTCCAATGAAGCAACACATTTGCAATGTATATAAAACAACGCTGTATTTGTTTGGTATATATGCGTACCAAACCGAAAGGCCCATACCGAAAAAGAACAACATCATTTTCAAAATGATCAATAATAATGGTGATAATCCACTTTTTATGTAAAAGCAAAAGAAACAGAGAAAGAGGAGAATGAAAGAGAATGAAACAGAAGGAGAGAAGAGGAAGACGAAAAGTGTTGGTGAGGTTTTTTACCCCCAGCTCCTGACAGTGCATCATCATAATGCAGAGGAGCGAGAGATAGAGGGAGTGAAAGAGAGGAAAGCACTGCACAGAAGAAGCCTCCCACGCACCGATGACTGTACAGCTCCTCATTAGGGCACAGTGTGTAGGTGTTCCCCAGCTCAGAAACACAGGGGGTGGAAGAGAACGAAAGAAAGGGAGAACAAGGCCTCCAGAGACACAGGGAAGAAAATGAGAGATAGCAATACCGGAAACAGAGAGAGAGAGAGAGAGAGAGAAAAGGAGAGAGAAAGAATTCCACCCACCTTGGCCAGATGATGCTCAGAGGAGAAACCCAGCCCATACACTGTGTTGGCACGGCTGTCTGCCCACTGCCCAAACTTGTGAGATGTCTTCGTGAAGGTCATGTTCGGGGTGATAGTGCTGTTTATTATTGCCTGTGAGATGAAAAAAAAGTACTTCTCAGAAATGCCTGCGAAAAACATAAGTGTGCACTACAATGAACAATCTGGCCATGAAGTGTTTAAGACAAAAGCTTTTTATAAGAGAGCAAATAATAGGCTAAATAGGGTCCATAATATGGGCTGACTGACATATTGGGTCAAAATCTGGCAAAAAAAACAGTGTATGAAAGAGTTTGATCCATTAGTGTATCAGCATATTCTTGCAGATCTGTTATCTGAGATGTGGCCTTTAAGTCAATAAGCTGAAATATGGCCTTTGATATTTCAAATGTTTGGTAGCTAAAAACTACCAAAATTTGTGTTAACTGAAATAAAGCTGAAATAAAATGAAATAAAATATAAATATTATTTGAAAAACAAAGTTAAAATACTAAAATTACAAATATTAAAACTGAAATAAATAAATTAAAGTTCTTAAAAACTAAAACTAATAAAAATGACAAAAGTACATAAAATTTAATTGAAACTGAAAATATAGAAATAAAGTTCAAATTTTAAAATGTAAAAATGTTCAAGAGTAAGAGAATGTTCATGGATATTTCTATTTTTCATTATTTGCTGATCATTCTAAAGAATCATTTCACATTTTTTTTCTTAGATTTTAGGGAAAATCTGCAGAATTTTGCAAAGATTAATTAAAATAGTAAATTGTGTCACAAAAACATTGAAAGTAATAGCTTTATTAAAGGGACAGTTCACCCAAAAATGAAAATTACCCCATGATTTACTCATCCTCAAGCCATCCTAGATGTATATGGCTCTCTTCTTTCAGATTTTTCTTACACAAATGCATCAATTCCTTTCAGAAAGCTTTTATTAACCCCTCGGAGCTGTGTGGAGTATACTTTAAGATGGATGGATGTACTTTTTTGGGCTTCAAAAACTCATCCACCACTCACTGCCATTATAAATCTTAGAAGAGTCAGGACATTTTTTTATATAATTCTGATTGTAATTGTTTGAAAGAGGAAAGTCATACACACCTAGGATAGACGGCATTTAATCAGTGATCAGCTATGGAATAATTAAATAGCTTATTTGCTGTACAGTGAGAAGTCTGTCTTAAAAATGTTTCTAAATGTCTAAATGAAATGGTCAGGACATGGTCAGAAATGTCTGCTCACAAACACTTAAATGCCTTCAGTACATCTCAAGATCTTTCCTGCGTTATAAGCCTGTGAAATGTTATTGATGAAATGACGACAGTCGCTGCCAGTGAATGTGTTTGTGTGGGTGTGAAACCGAGAGCAAATAAGGAGGAAGGAAAGAGCGAGAAGGAGAAGGAGAAGGAGAGAGAGGAAAGAGGTGCACTGTGAATGTTGCAGATATTATGTGGAACTCATGATAATCATAATTTGAGCATCCAGAGACTCAGGCATCCTCACAGCAAAAAAATCTATCCTTAATCAGTATCAGTTTCCCAGCAGAAATATCTTAACATTCTTACAAAAATATATATTAACCTGCAAAATTACATGGATAGTAAGACTTCATGTCATGGTGTTTATCTTGTTCCTGTGGTAAGATTTTTCTAACTTGTTTTAAACATAAGCATCAGATTTTCATCTATTTTTTGCAGTGTACATCTTTCAGATGGGGAATATAAAACATGGAATAGATGGATGCACAAAGCATACTGATCCACGAAGGCTGCGTGGATAAAAGGCCTCGAGCGCTCTCATACTCCCACACACTTCCAGAACAAGGCCAATTGGCCACACACAAACGTGTAATTTCAAGCGAGAAAATCGACAGTGGGCTACCACTGTCAGCTTCCTGTGTGTGTGTTACACATGTTATACAATCGTTCCCTCGGAGAGGATGAATGCTGTTCTCTCTGTTCTATACTTCCAGTATTTAGCATTCGCACAGATATTACAGGTTAACCTACAGAGCACAACAGGAGGGTTCTGGAAGTTAAAATCCCTCATTTTTAATTGCATATACTGTACATATTTTAAAACAAATGTGCTACGAGCACTGAGTTTGTTAAGTGACGGTTTATGCCTCTGTGAAAAGCAGAAATCAGTGTGATTTCAATTTCATATCGTTTTTAAGCAATTCATATCTGGTGAATTAATCCTGAAGAGAGATCCACCAATCATGAAGTTGCTGTTACCATAGCAATGGGAATGGCAGCAACAGTAAAGCTCAGAAATAGTAGTCCACATGTCCATAGTTAATTTTAGTTCTCAAAGTACTCTGAAACAAGCATCCTTTCAGACAAATAGTCAAATTCTCATTATCTGTAAACTGTAATGATCGAAAAAGATTTTTGATATGACTTTTGGATCAACTTCTCCATGTAGAAATGACAATACTGGAATTAGATTATCACATAAATAAATTACAAGCATATTACAATGATTTCTGAAGGATCATTTGACACTGAAGACTGCAGTATGCTGAAAATTCAGCTTTCCTACCACAGGAATAAATTACATTTTAAAATATATTACAATAGAACAAATCTAATAAAATAATACCATAACAATATTACTGTTTTTACTGTATTTTTGATCAAATAAATGCAGTCTTGGAGAGCATTATAAACTTATTTTAAAATAATAATAATTAAAAAAAAACATATACAGCAGGTAAAATAAGTACTAAACACATCACCATTTTTAATTTTTTTTTATAGCCCGGTGACAGCCAAAGTAATTCATACATACAAATAAAACAAAACATATAAGTTTTTAGAAATTAAGTTCTTTGTAATAAAATGGAATGACACACAAAAAAAGTATTGAACACATGAAGAAAGGGAGGTGCAAAAACACATGGAAAGCCAAGACACCAGCTGAAATTTATCAGTAATTAGAAAGCAATCCTGCCCCTAGTCAGTGGAAATTAATATTAGCTGGTTCAGTCCCAGCACCTACAGTACCAGGATGATGAAGATGAAACAAGGATGGACATAAAGCTGCTAGAATGGCCCAGCCAATCACCTGACTTGAATCCAATAGAAAATAAGAACTAAAGATCAGAGTTCATAGAAGAGGCTCACAGAACCTTCAAGATTTGAAGACTGTGTGGAAGAATGGGCCAAATCACACCTGAGCAATGCATGCGACTAGTTTCTCCATACAGGAGGCATCTTGAAACAGTCATTACCAACAAAGGCTTTTGTACAAAGTATTAAATAAATTTCAGTAGTTCAATACTTTTTCCCTGTGTCATTCCATTTTAATACACATAACTTAATTTCTGAGCTTATTTTGTTTTGTTTTATTTGTATGTATGGATTACTATGGCTGTTACCAACATCTGGTGGAAATGCACAACACCTTTAGAAATATAGTTACTGGGAAAAATGGTGACGTGTTCAATACTTATTTTACCCACTGTATACACAACCCCAAACGTTTGAACGGTAGTATTTTTAAATTAATACTCATAATGAAACGAATAGTTCTTTGGTCACACGTTATTTTAAGGTCCAATTCTCGACTATTAACAAACCATTAACTGGACTTTTTTTCTCAGTAAACTCCTAATTTGCTGCTTATTAATAGTTAGTAAGGTAGTTGTTAAATTTAGGTATTGGGTCGGATTAGGGATGTAGAATATGGTTACGCAGAATATCTGCTTTATAAGTAATAAACAGCCAATATGTTAATAATAGGCATGCTAATAAGCAACTAGTTAATAGTGAGAATTGGTCGCTATACTAACATGTTACCATTCCTTCACATAATTTTTTTTTATTTTATAAATAAATAAATAAAAATAATTACCTTTATCTTTTCAAATTATTTTTTGCTTAAAAACAATTGATGTATTGTTTTGATTGACATTAAAGCTGCTTGGGTTTCATCCAAGAACTATTTATTCAGGATGTTTCTTAATTGCCTATGGAGAAAATAAATGGGACAAACTCTCCTGAAACACTAATGTGCTCTATGCAGACACATAACTTGAAACTGAGCTTTTGGCATACATAAAGCAAAAATAAAATCAACAGCACTTTCAAATATTTTAGCACCTAGAATTTAAGTATAACAAACACAGTAAAAATCAGAACACACTAGTAATGGAAAAACAACCAAACACAACACAATAGCAAGATTTCTTCAGAAAATGTACAAATACAATAATCTCATTGTTAAGATACTGAAGGTTTTCTAACACATCCAGGTTAGTGTTTGCTAATCTGCATCAGCATGACTGATGTTTGCGCTGTGCCTAATGTACATATTAAGTGTGGTAAACCTAACGAAGTGATGAACATGTGTATGTGTGGTAGTCCAGCTCAGGAACTTCACAGTTTGAGACTTTTCCATGCTCTCGTGTATGTGCTGCTCAGCTAGCTGAATGCTATGTACGTTGAAGCTTGTATTTGTCTTTATTTTCAGATGTAGACGGCTCGGCGAGAGCTCTAATCAGAGTCCACGCAGCCTGCTGTATAATCACTCACTTCAGGCTTTTAATTGCATGAGAACAGCTGAAAGCTGTACAGTGGGTGGACAGCACCAAAGAACAGTGCTAAGACTAACGTCTCTGTTGTTGGAAGAAGCTGTCCATTTCATGTCACTTTTGCAATCTGTCAGGGGTTAAAATAGGGCAGAGTGTCGCAACCGTAACCAAGCAATTTTTTTTTAATTACAAAGAAACGGCAGGTAACAATGTGGAATAAAACATGAAAATTTGTTTACAATAAAAAATAGAAAGACTGAAATAATATTTTCTTGTGAAACTTACTTCTTACAGGGAAGCTGCAAAAAATGAATTTACAAAATTCCCAGAGAAGATTTTCTTCTTCCCGAAAATGCTAGTTAACGTTATCACATTGTGCTAAAACAAAATTTGTTAATAATATAGCATAATGAGGGATTTTCAAGTTTAGTTTTTTTATCGGAAACAATTTAGTGGATTTTTAGAAGCAGGGTTAAATCTCACTTATACACACACTAGGGATGTAAAGATTAACTGCGAGCCGGTTGAAAATCGATTCAAATATGTGACGATTCAAATCGGTTGAGATGCTAACCAAATCAAGATTCATTTAGAGGTAGGAGTTTATATGAATGCATGTTTGAGGGGAACATACTGTCTAGAAAAGTTTAGATGTTATTTTTTCTTTTCACCTTGGCCCTGTATAATGCATATTAAAGTTCATAAGTGCAGCGCTGCTTTGTTTACAGCGGAAACCAAGGAAACGCTTTAAACGCCACCTGCAGGCAGAGAGTGAATCCGTGTCTCGTTCAGCTCGTCTGATGTTTCATGCAGATATTTTTATTTATAGTTTCACAAAACTGAAGTCAAACCATTCTGTTTTTGCTTCAGAATTTCTTAATTATACAATCTAATTTAAATTAAAAACTGCTCATATTGCATGTATGCAGCATCTTTGTTTGGATCATGATTAAAATGTAGTGTTTGCCTCTAATTTAAATGGAAAGAGCACAGACAAAGCATTATTTTGTTTATATGAAGAGATTTATTTTATCTGTGTTACTTATTTATTTGATTTGGGGCTTGTTTTAACATTTCAATTTAGTTGTGTTATTTACATTTACATTATATTTTAATTTTTTCATTTAGCAGATGCTTTTATCCAAAGCGACTTACAGATGAGGACAATAGAAGCAATCAAAACCAACTAAAGTGCTATATTAGTATATTATTATAGTTATATTTCAACTTCACAAAGAAATGTACAGCATTTTGTCCAAGCAATAATAAAAAGACACATTTAATTCATAATTTGTCTTAAATATAATTTTGTAAAAAAAAAAAAAAAAAATTGTTCATCTAATCGAATTGTGAAATCAAAATCGTGAATCGAATCGAATCGTGAGTTGAGTGAATCATTACATCCCTAACACACATTAATCTACATAAATGATGGTGTACAAAGAATCACACATATGCAGCCATAATGAAGCAATAACTTCACAGGGACTTGATGGATGAATCAGTCAATTGTTTTTGAACCTGTTCATTTAAATAAAACATTCAACAAACTGTTTCACTAAAATTGAACAAGAAGAATGCATTTGGTTTAAAAACCATGATAAATTGTGAAAAGTGATCATGCTACACTACTACTACTAAAAACACTGCATGTAACTGAAAAAGCTTCACTATTTTGAAAATGAGCTAGTTTATTGGCATGCTAAAAAAAATATTACTTAAAAAAAACTATTATTTCTACTACAATAAATAATCTCCAAAAAAAATAAAAAAAAAAAAAAAATGCGAAAGAGAAAAGTCCTCAAAGAAAATTACAAATTAAACGGAAACTGCATTTGATCAAATGCTGTCAGGTGAAGTTATATTCAATATAAAGTGAATAGCACTCAGTGGATAGAAACCTTGCTGCTGGCTGTGCTACTGCCTATTATAGGTCAATAGTGGTTCAGATAAGGACAAGGCTTTAGTGACAAGTCCCTGTCATTCAGAGTGACAGGACCACAATCAGCTGTGCAATACAAAAGTAAGGGCAGAATAAATTGCATAGGGGGAGAGGGAGAAAACACAGGAATGGACAGAGCTTGAATATCATGTCAAGCTTTACATGAGCTCTTCAATCAATGTAGCATCCTGCTAATACCTTTAGCCACCGTGAGCCGTAACTGAAATTCCCTTCAGGGCTCAGACTTGGCTTAAAATCAGACTCTAATTACAGCTACTGCGCTGACCCCATTCCCTGCCCCAGTCTCAGAAGGAACAGTAACATTTAAAGGCATTGTAACTAAATGGTTACCATATTTATGTACGCTGATGGTATTTTGATGATACGCCAAAGTATTTAAAATTATACCATGGAATGACCATGGTATTTTCTGTACTCTTTTTTTTTTGTTTGTTTACTTTTTGGTTGATAGATGCCTAAATCAAGTTGAGACTGCTAGTGTAGAGTTTTATTCACCACTATGCTGCATGTTAAAGAGGTTATGGGATAGGTAAATGACGATTAAGGGTGTCCACGCACTTGTACAGCACTTTGGGATGCAGTAGTTGCATCACAAAATCACTTTTTTTAAAAGAAAAAAATCCAAAGTCAAAGTCTGAATTTTAATAAAATTTAATTACTAAACATATTAAGTTAAATCAAACATAATGCATGTGGCATTACAAGTGAAAGAAGCATAATTTCCTTACACCTTGAATACGTGTGAGTGGACACAACCTTGTCATATGTATCATTAAATCTTTTTTTTTTTTTTTTTACACGGCTTTTAATTTTATTTTTCATATTAAAAGCATTTTTAACCATTAAAAATACCATATCACATTTAAAAACAGAGGAATTGTAGGAACATTGTTACACTGATTGTTATAAAAAAGGTCAAATTATCTGATATTTTAGGAGACTTACTGACCGTGACACACAATGTCTGCATCAATCTTACTTAGAAATTAAAAACATGCTCATCACAGAAGAGGTTTATTCAAGTCACTGTATCTATAAACTGCATGTTAATGTATTTTTGAATAAGCATCATGTCGTTAGCCCTATGGTATGTTTAAGGTCTACACAAAATTAAAAAGGATCAACTGCTGATAAACAGTGTGTGCTTGTCTGTGTAGGTGTCAACAGTCACAGTGCAAAGTGCACTGGTTCACATGTTATTTCTGTCGCTGAAACCAAAAGCTAAGGGGAGGGTTGAGCATCCCAACTCACAAGCACATTCAGGCACACTGCGGGAGCTATTTTAAATCCAGCTCTGCTAAAGCTTAGGAACCGTAGGGATATGGTTAAGACTGCGCATGAAACACTCCATGTGACTGCTGAGATTTTAGTGGAGTGGTTGAAATTAACAGTGTGTCCACTCCTGCAGGAGCAATGCTTGTGAATTATATGCTAATTAGGTCCATGGGTTCATGATTTGGCATAAAAAAAAAAACATTTGGCTGATTTTAACAGTGCATTTTTTGGAGAAGGTCTGCAGTGGTCTGATTCCAAGTATTGTGAACAATTACACAAAATACATTAAATAAATAGGTAAAACTATGAAAGCCTTAGAGTAAACAGCCTACGGTAGGATGGATGGACTCACTCTAGCGGATGTAGAGTCCCTACTACTGTCTATTGATGTTTCTTGGATTATTGGACCATTACATCCACTGTATAAGACTGCACAGCAGTGACCAATTCAAGTGCATGCAGCTCTCCACAGGGAGAGTGCGCTAATCCACTTCTATCCAAGGGAATATGTTTGATAGCAATCTCTAGCAGGTCGGTCCTTCACACTCTCAAATCTCTTGTGCACAAAAGGGTCCTGCAAATTCAACTGATGCAACAAACTCACATTATATTTTTAAGATTTGGAAAGCACTCTCAGAAGCTTTTCTTGGACCAAAGACAATCCTTTAATCTCCACCGAACATATTATAAGACTGTTCCATTCCTTTCCTCAATTTCCCATTGCATCCTATATACTCTTAATTAATAATTGGTCCAAAAGGGGGTTTCGCAGAAGAACCACTTTTGCGTTCAACCTTTTGTGAAATGGAAGGGTTCCATGGATGTCAAAGGTTCTTCATGAAAGAACAGACTTTATTTTTAAGAGTGTAAACATGAATGAAAATAAAGCACCACATTACCTTTGATCCGTCCAGGCTGATGATCCTGTACACATTCCTGGTACTGTCATAGAAGTAAGATACAGTGACTGCATGCTTGCTGGTGGGCATCCAGTTCTTCTTAGTATTGGGGTCTATCTGGAAGACGTGTGCCCGGGTGCTGTAGATGGGCTGCTCCCTGAAAGGAAGGAAGAAAAAATGGTGAACCTCTTTGTGCCTGAGCACCGTCATCTCTCTGTTTCCACCAGGCGCGCTGCAACGTCCCGGTAGATGGATGACCATTTCTTCAGCCTCCATCTTGCTGCTGATCACCACTGTTTGATGGGTGGAAACCTGGGCCTGTCCTAACCAGTCAGACACATTGGTGCCCTGTTACCAGTGCCAGGTGACCATTCAACGCCCTGCTGATATGGAAATGCCAGCTGTTTGGCTGGGGCCATGTGGGATGGACACTAAATATAGTCAGGGACGCAGTAATCTGTGCAGTCCCACCCCTATTGACCTGATCTTTGCTGTTGGAAGTACGTTTGCACACGTTGGACCACACTAAGAGCACATCAGGGCTCTTTTCCCAGACGGCCTAGCTCTGATAATCGCACACAGACGAAGGTAACATAAATACTAGATAAACTAATGTGCATTACTTCTTTTAGTCTAAGAGGATGAGTGAAATTTCATAAACACCCCAGCCAAGTTTTCCAGTGCTGAATTTCAAGATTGTGTTAACAATTCAAAAGTCAACAATACACCCTTCATAAGGGCAGTTTACGCAAAAATGAAAATTCTGTTTCATTTACTCACAATCATGTTGTTTTAAGCCGGTATGACATTATTTCTTCTATGTAACAAAAGAAGATATTCTGGAGAAGGTTTCAATTGTTTTTCTCTATACAGTGAAAGTCAATGGGGTCTAAAACAACACTGGACGCTATTTACTTTCATTTCTCAGCCAGACAATTCTCAGTATATCTTCTTTTGTGTTCAACAGAGGAAATAAATTCATACAGGTTTGAAACAATATGAGGGTGAGCAAATTATAATAGAATTTCTGATTTTCATTTTTGGAATCATTCCTTTAAGAAATTAGTCAGCATAACCTTTAATAAATTAGTCATCTTGGAGGCAATGCACAGTGAACAACGAAGGTCTGTTTTTTGTGAATCATCACCTTGGGCAAAAAAAAAAACGGAAGATCATGTGGACCACAAGCAGAATGGAATAATCACTCTCTAGAATAATAGGCAATCATCGCAGAAGAGAACAAAAGAGCACCGGAGCCCCAGTCAGATGAGTTGTTTTACTCTGAACTTTTCTCATTCTTCTCAACATAATTACACATTTATCCTCATTGCAAGTGATACATACATGTCATCAGCAATTCATGAGCAATTAGCATTCATGCAGCCAAAGCTTAATGCTACACTTCTCAGTAAGGTTCATCATACTGTGATGCCGTGTACCAGTGCGATGAGACAAAACCAATAAAACCCATTACAAACGAGGCATTTGTAGTATCCAGTGGGGACATAATTACTGATTATAATGACTGATACAGTCTTTTTACACGTTGTATTGCATCCCGCCGCATAAACATAAAACCATGTCTGCATTTGTGATTGGAGAAATGACAAACAACTAGCACTGCTCTACACTGCTCAAAACTCACGTTTGAATCATCAGTGGCAAATTCTTTAAATATGAATACGTACTTACAGGCTGCGAGTCAGCATTTTTTGTCAGAACACCGGCATTGTAGGCTACTCTCCCAGGAAACAGTTCTTGTCCTGTGTAAAATGAGCTGCACAAATCTGAATATTTGGTTTGAACTGTTCTGGAACTTAACCACTGATTTCTAGTTGTGTCCTCTTTTGGAAGACCAAAAAAAGTAGTTTCGCTTTCAGAACGAAACACAGCATCTCCACGACATGGCAGCGGCAACAATACTGCAGCGAGAATCAAAGTTACACCTTCTTTCTTTGCGTGAACATTTGGACAGGGTTATGCAAATCTTCCCACACAGTGACGTAGACATGTGGGGGCATGTTTAAATGAGGGGCCTTAGGAGGGCGTGAACGAGTCTTAAGTTTTATAAAGAATATCTCTTTGGGTTTGAGACTTTAGTATTTGCAACTTTAGGGATCTTATCTATTCACGAACAGCTTGTAACACTCCAAAGAGAAAGGAAAACTTAACACTATAGGTAAATAACTACAAGAATAACAACATGCAGTAAATTGCAAAAGTATTAGCGCTACACTCTAAAAAATGCTGGGTTCTTTTTTTAACTCAAATGCTGGGTTCATCCTGTTGGGTCATTTTATTGGGTTATTTTATAAAAATCTATATTAGGTTATATTATTTTTTATATTTTTTACAGAGGTGCTGGGTAGCTTTTCTGTAACTAAGTTGCTGGGTCATTTTTAATGTTGGGTTATTTTTTTTCTACCCAACCGCTGGGTTGAGCCTTTCTCTGAGGAAACAGCCCAACTGCAGATTTACAGTCAGAGCGCAGGCTTTTTGAGTCCACAGGGTAGAGCGGTTCTTTGCAGCTCCACCGCCACTGATTTGGTGTACTTCTTCAGCGAAATAAAGGTTTGTATACATTTTATTTAATTTATAAACTCTTTAATGTGCTGTAAATTGTATTATTTTACGCAGCATAACATAAGAACGAGATGTCAGTTAGCTGCGTCAGCGGCGGTCGTTGTTTTGCATTATGGAAACGACTTTTGCCTTGCATAACATAAATGGATTTTATTCGTTATAATACTGAGTTTAATTTAATTTGATGTTAAAATAGGTTCTCTAATCTCGATACAGTTTGTTTTTGGGCAGGTTATGGAGTCAGTTACGGTGTCTTTCAGCTATGAGTGAAAGCCCTTTACTGGCTCAGATTTTGCCAACACTGGCACTCAAATTAACACTATTTTGGTAAAAAGCGATTACAGAGAACATTTGAATACACTTAAATTAAATTGCTACATTTAAATCTAAATGTCTAAAATTCTTTTTTAAAAGAGTTGAAATAGTAAACTATGCTGTATTCACCCAAATAAATTCAATTTGTCTTGTATTTTGTCCATGGGTGTTCTTGCTTAATAATAAATGTTCATCTTTTAATTATTGCTGTTGCCTATAGTAATTCTGTGTGTGATTTTTAATTTCCAGTCCATTTTAAGCCAGCAATATAATAATTTGTTAACAACAGTTGACTTAAATTAAACCCAACATGTTGGGTAAAAAAATTTAACCCAACCAGCTGGGTCAAAATAATCCAGCATGTGTTCTGTCCAATATTTACCCAGCACTGGGTTGCCAAATAACCCAAGTTGGGTTGTTTTTAACCCAGCATTTTTTAGAGTGTACCTTTCCACTGCACAGAATGTTCTTTGTAGTGAAAAAAATAATCTTTAGAATAAAAAATGTTTCTTTTAAGAACTGTTCACTGAAAGGTTCTTTTGGGGGGAAAAATGTAAACCACACTTTTGGAACCTTTATTTTTAAGAGTGTAGAAAGTTACATGGGAGGTTTTCAAAAACAAATCTAATCACCGAGGGAATCCTAGTATAGCCTGCTTATTGGACCTTTACCAATACTCGAATAGTAACTGGCCTCAAATCAATGTCAAAGGGTATCTGTCTTGAATACTGTATACTCAGACATCAGCAGATAGAACTTTTCCATACCATTCCCACAACCTACACTCTTCTGACCCAATTCCACAGATAACACCCTTCAAATCCCAATCAATCCCTATATATTCCGTCCTGCTTATTAAAATATAGGATCAGAAGTGAGAAGTACAGAATGGGGGAAGGGGTATTATCCCAAGCACAGATACAGATGGTTTGTTGCTTCTATTCCCAGGATAATTAATCACCATATTCAATTACATTAGCGTGCTTCTAATCAGCTGCTCTTGGGCTGATAAACAGGAATGAGAGGAAAAGGAAAGGAAGACGAAAGAAGAGAAGCAGGAATAGCTTAGTTGAGGAGGAGGAGAGAGAGCGCTGCAGAGTATGGAGAAGTGCTTACGCTGCACTGTGGAGGCGGAAGATCTCTGAAGAGCATCAAAGGCTTGTTGCATAATTAGCATTTAAATTCGATTAAAATTCAGTTGCAGTCACCACACATGCATGGTTCACATGACATCACATGCTTTTTTTGTCCAGAGGGTCATAACCATTTAAAATGTAGTAACTTGAAATATATGTTTATATTGTGAATGCAATCAATTCGTATACATACTCAACTCTGTTTTCACTTGAAATGAATCAAAGGCATATTTGGGGAAAGAATGAAACAGTAAATAGAGTGGAACTAGTCATATTGCCATATTAGTAAAAATGACTTAAAATTAGTATGGATGTTTGTAATTGTATTTGCTTATGTGCTTATTGGATACCAATTGTTATCAAACATTTTCTCATTTTATTATAATGAGAAATATTTATTATGGTGTGACAAACTTGGTGTCATTCATAAATAATAAAATATATTTATATATTTACAATTAAAGTGCTTAAAATTGTCATTGACTGAAGTGAAAAATCATTTTTATATTATATATATTTCACCAGTAGAATCTGTCACACATGACAACTTCAATCATTAGCACAGAAAATATCACAAAATTAAGTTAAAATACAAACTACACAAGTAACAATGTATTCTCTAAGTAGCCAACAGTATAACCAACATGATTTTCATATCTTGTTTCCTAAGATTTTTCCATTTCATGTTTCATCAATTCATGGTTAAATGCCAACCACCCACACAGAAAAAATAAGATGGCAGTACACCCTGCATTTACAAAAGGAAAATGAATACTAGATTTTATTCTAAACTGTGTCTGAAAACACAAACCCTCTAAGACAATCACTTGAAATGTTGTTACAAGCAATTATTAAACAATTCTTTGCTTATTTTGAACAGATTAATCATACAATCCACTGGACTCAACAGTCAAATGTATCTCAAAGTTAAGACTGTACAATGTTAAATGTAAGTGATATATAGTCAGTTATATAAGGAATCAAACTTAGCCATCTCTATATTAACATCAACACACAAGGGAGACGATTACACACCACTCACCTTCAACAACCCACCACCATCCAGAGCTAGCAGTCATTTCATCCACTCCTTACATAAACATCTGTATTTCTGTCCATATAATACAGTAACAAAAAAGAAAACGAAGTTCTGCCACACTTCCAGTTTGAGTAATCTTAAATAGTATGTACAGGTAGTGGACAGATTTTTTGATGTTGTTGCATATTCACATATATTTGTTACATAACCTGGCTGGTAGGATGATTAATCTTGACTTTGAAAAAGTGCCATTTTTTTAATCTTTAAAAACATCTGTTTTAGAAAAAAAAAAGCAAAATAGATCATTTTTTATTTTATAATATTTATCTTCGAAGCACTGCTTATGGTTTCCATCTCTTCAATTTCTCATATCTTTCAAAAGCCCCAACATCCCCTAAAACCCCCCAACAGCCCCTACCACGGGCCTATTTTCTTTAGTGCCTCCCACTTATTCAGTGGCGTACAATCTGGAATTATCAGTTGTTATTATTAATAATACATTTTCTCGGGTTGAATTTTTTTCTAAATACATTTTCTCCATTGGAATTTTAAAAAAGTAGAAATAGTTAAATATTAAAGTGTTTTAAGTGTCATTCGTGGTGCTTCATGGGCAGAGCTCAGCACTCTTCGATTCTTTGATTGGTAAAGATTTTCTGTACAGCATTATGGGTAACGTAGTTTTCAACGTGAATTTTACTGTTAAATTTTTTTAGAAATAATGCAAACAGATGGCTTCAACAAAAGCATATCGATTAACAACCTCGTAGCTCACAGTAGGTCTGTCTTTAAAGGTTTATAAGTTATTGGTAAAAAAAAATCCCCATATAGAAAAAAAATAAATTACTACCACTACCAAGAACCAACTCACTCACACTACAACAACCACTACCTCCTCATCAATATTAACAATAACAATAAAAATACACAACAATCAAACACTTTATAACATGAAGTAAATTGAATTGTGTGCCGCTGAATTGAATAGGAAGTGGGAATACTTTCCTCCAGAGTAATACACTCCCTGAACAGCCCTTGAATCTTTTAATGGTGATAATTTAATTAAGAATGAAGAAGATGGGCCTTAAAGCAATTAAAGTTTTTTTATTTTTATTATTTATTTAATAAAAGAAAATGCTTTCTCACCACAAGAAGATCAATCTTTATGTAATAAAACATTTAAAATGAAAACATGATCATGTAAACTTCCAGACACTAATAAAAGACTACCCTGAGAAAATCTTCAAGAGTCTGATTTATAAACAACTGGGGCTACCAATGAAAAGATTTTAGGTCATTCAGACCAAAACTCAAAATAAGTGACCCTTCGAGCACCCAAGTTTGAATTTCCATGTATAGGGTCACCTTTATTTAAAATCTATATTTCAGTTCAATCTCCAGCTGAGTTTTGGAAATGCCATGTACAGATATCAGATGTCATTGCCAATATTGGCTCCAAAACTGTATTGATGAGGCTGTGCCATTCAGCGATGCTCTGCTGAAATGTAGATTACATAAGCATGACGAGATTAAAGGCCTTTGGCACTGCAGCACATCAATATGTGAAATTAGCTAATGTTCATTCTCATTCAGAGTACATGCTTGTTATCATTTACCAAAAAATAACACTATAGATCATACACAGCTGCCCAATATACTTTACTCTCAGTGGTCAAATAAATGGTTGTCGCAATTAATTAAGAATGAATATATATTATATATAACAAATAATTGTATTAGGCTATATATTATACATTATATTGTATATGCTATGCATGCATGTGTACGTGTGTGTGTGTGTGTGTGTGTGTGTGTGTGTGTGTGTGTGTGTGTGTGTGTGTTTGCTATACATTTCAGTGTGGGCATGTACTATATTTGAACACATAATGCACATAAATATATTCATGTCATAATGAAGCATTATAAAATTGTATTTTTGAATTCATACATTCCTATGCATACTAAAGAGGAAGGCGTTCATGAGCATGAATAACTGCCCTAGCTGTCCTCATAAGACCGGTGATACAACCATCATACTCCGAGCTGCCGATTCCTACGGTACGTTTCGCTATTTACAAGCAACTTACCCCATATTGCCGTTTTTCCCTCCTGAGACGAGAAGCGATTTGTTGTTCACCGAGTTTCTTCTTCCTGCTGAATGTTGCGGCTCTGGATGCGTTGCGCGCGGTCAGTCACATTATGAGCAGCGGCATTCTGCGTCTCTCATTACGCGCTCTGTATGTAGGCTGTCAGACGCACTGAATGAATCCCACGGCGAATTACCCACTAATACTCCCCAATTTCAGCTAGTTTGGCACACGATGGGCTCACCTCGCATCTCGGCGATTCGAAACCGCGCCTGTATGGTAATTCTGGAGAGCGCGAGGTAACGGTGAATAAAGAGCCGCAGCCTCTCTCTGTCAGTGGGCGTGTGGCTCTAAGATGAATCTTCTGTCAGTCGGTGGTCATAACACATACCACACAATATCCCACAACAACGCCCCCTGGCACGCTCTTCTCCCATTAAAAAACACTTGCCACTTTTTCATCACAGCATTTTACGACGATCATCGGCATAATTCACATTCGTAACAATAATTATCATTGTCATAATTTTATGAAAATGTAAATAAAACGGTTTAACACTGAAAATCTCCTCAGTATAGTTAAAACTATCAAAACATCTTTAGCCTTTCATTTCTAACACTTTAATGTTTTCTCCAAAATGTAACAAGGGTATTTACTGCTTTTAAATTGTGTTTTAGATCTAGGGATCTAGATTTTTATTTTATTTTTCCAATTTAAAGAGCTAATTAATGAGCTAAGTGGTTTACCAGCAGCTTGATTGCAAGTGTGATACTGCTTTTAACCCTTCTACATAGCCTATAGATGTGAAAGTGCACTATCCAAACTTAAATTGTTATAATTCATGAACTAATACATTTTGTAATATGATTTTGAAGTACCATTTCCATGGCAATGCAGTATCCGGTTTATAAACAACTATGGTAATGGTTTTCACAGGATGTATTTTGAGGTTTTAAGCTTTCAATTGATATATAATTTATGATGATTTCTAAAACACGATAGGGAAAAATGAAACATTTTAGATTTAAGTTATGATGTACTATATTTTTGAGGTGCACCCTTGTCATAAATTAATCTATTACTGTTCCTACATAATTAGTAACAAAAAACAGTGGTAAAATATCTATTTAGGAGGAGACCTTTTCAACGCTATATAGTTTGTCATGATTAGATTAGGATTTATTTGTAATATGGTGAAGTAAACTATCATCCCTCTGGGGGAAGGGTGACACTTAACTTTATTTTAAGGTTGTTACAGTGTAATTATATATTTAGGTACTGAGTTAATTAAGTACATGTACTTACGGTTGGGGTTATGATTAGGGTTTGGCTTATGGTTACTAACAATTAATTATGCATAATTAATATTATAATAATAAGTGTAACGTGTAACAAGGACACTGTAAAATAAAGAGGCTGTTTTGTAGCCTTCGATCTTCTCAGCCAATGAAAATTGTTCCAAAAGAAGCAAAAACATCAAGCTTTGTTTGTCATTAAGAAACACACAGACTTTAAGCTGGACTGAAAAAGCATATATAAGTGGAGTGGAGCAAGCATTCTGTGCTCACTTATATCCATTTCCCCCCAGTTCTTCACTAGAAAGAGAAATGCTCCAGCTTTCAGGAAACCCACTGCTTGCTCCAGGCAAATTCTCTCCACTTCCACTGTGCACATGGTCTTTATTTATTTTCTTTATTTTTAAAGTCTATGCTACATAACAGCACTTGACTTTTGGTCAAAGACTTGACTTTTGTGGGGAAGTCGTGGCCTAATGGTTAGAGAGTCGGACTCCCAATCGAAGGGTTGTGAGTTCGAGTCTCGGGCCGGCAGGAATTGTTGGTGGGGGGAGTGCATGTACAGTTCTCTCTCCACCTTCAATACCATGACTTAGGTGCCCTTGAGCAAGGCATCGAACCCCCAACTGCTCCCCGGGCGCCGCAGCATAAAAATGGCTGCCCACTGCTCCGGGTGTGTGTTCACAGTGTGTGTGTGTTCACTGCTCTGTGTGTGTGCACTTCGGATGGGTTAAATGCAGAGCACGAATTCTGAGTATGGGTCACCATACTTGGCTGAATGTCACGTCACTTTCACTTTCACTTTCACAAATAGGCCCACCACCAAGATGTGAGTTAATACTCTTTACAAAATGAACAAGTACAACCTCTGTAGTTGATAAAGCACTTTCTTATTTTACTACTTCTACACTTTAAAACGAAAGAAAGAAAGAAAGAAAGAAAGAAAGAAAGAAAGAAAGAAAGAAAGAAAGAAAGTGCAGTTGCTTCAAAATGTGAACATTTGAGAAATATTTTCAAGTAATGTTTACCACAGGCCCATTTTTTCTCATAATTTAAAAAAACAACTAAATCTGTATTCTGTTTTAAATATAAAGACATATAAAGAAATATACACATTTCATGAATGCTATGTTTCAGTGTAACATTAAAGATCGTTTATTTTTTCTGCCGTAGCATGTCCTGACCATAGCAGGGGACTTTTATTTTAAAAGCACAGGCGCATTAAACCGGAAACAGAGGCTATGGTGTTTTGATATTTTTTACACGCTTCTGCTCTCTCACTTTCCACTGGTGAGTTCTCCTCTCTTTAGTTGTTACTTGGAACAGTCAAAGGCAATAATTACAGACCTTTTACAGCTGGTTGTAAACAGTTATTGTACTGTAAGCTAGTGAACTGGTGTTATGTTCTAGCGCTCTTCGGCAAATGAGCTCCATGTTTTGCTTTCATTTGTGATTTCATCATTGATTTAAAAATTTCTCATTTACAATTTTAGCATGACACACTATCAAGGCAGCAGATTTCCAGTATAATGTGTTTGAGTGTGGAGATGTTTATCATTTGGCAACGAACATTTATTGTTTTATTCTGCCTGTTACATTGTTAAAGTTTTTTTAAGTGAAAATAAAAATCAAAATGGTTAGGATGATATAATTAAAAATGATCTGTTTTCAGATTGTTGTCTCCAAACTGACTGTTTTGTTTGTAAAGCTGAAGGCAGTTGATGCTTGCTCTGGCTGAGGAGGACGATGTTGCCTAGAGGTTACGTTTTTTCCCATAAAGATGGGCAATCTGAACATATATTCCAGCAGATTCTACCTCACACCGTGTCCCAGCAACAGAGGACTGAAGCCCATCTGAATGTAACCAAGTGAGTGGATATTGTGCTTCTGAAATTGTGCATTATGTTTTGTGAATTCATTTGATTTCTTCATTTCTGTCTCCATAGCTTCATTGGTCCACTGATGAATGTTCCTCGTTTGATTCCAACCTATCAGTGGACACCAGCGGAACAACCTGATGTTTCTTTCAGACCAAATGACGTAAAAGGAAGCAACAGAAAGTAAGCAGCACGCTGGCATCTTGAGCATGTGACCACAAACCACTAGAATTCATGTCACTACTCTGGATTTCATTCAGTGGGGTTTGTTAAGTTCTTTGCCTCTAACAAAATGTAATTTACTGTGGCAGGAGAAGGAGAGATAATCACAGTCAGAATGACCTGAAGAGACAGTGCTTCGGTTCTCCAGGTCCTCACAACCAGCCTGCAAGAAATGCCAACTTTACCTCCCATCCGGCGACTGGACTGGGGTCAAGCAAAGAAATGTGTAATTCTTATTCCAGCGTCCCCACATGCTCATCTGCCGTCTCTAAGACTGGAGGCTGTGTGCCATCTTTGAGAGAGGGGTCCCATCAGAGCGACTTTCACCCATCATCAGTCAGTGATAAGGTGAACACACAAATAAAAGCCAGGAATGCTGGCTGACTTTGTCACATGACCTTTATTTGATATATACACACAAGTTAATGGCAAAGTGTATATTTTTCAGTATTATGTTTATTATTCTTCTGCCCACAGCTAAGTCAGCAGATTCTCAACCTGTTTCATGCTTGTGAGCAACAGAATGATGATCTGGAGAAGAAGGAACATTGCCGAGCAGCACTGCAGAGGGACATCCAGACAATCTTCCCATGTACATTACACTCAATATTTACAGATATTATGACTGGGATCTTCTCTAGCCATGGTTTAAAAGAAAAGTTCACCCAAAAATTAAAATTTGCTGAGATTGTACCCACCTTCAGGCCATCCAAGAGTTTGTTTCTTCATTGAAACAGATTTAGGGATATTAAGCATTACATCACTTGCTCAGCAAAGGATCTCTGCAGTGAATGGGTGCCGTCAGAATGAGAGTCCAAACAGCTGATAAAAATAACACAATAATGCACAAATAATTTACACAAAACCAGTCCATCAATTAACATCTCAGGACGCACCCATTAATTGCAGAAGATCCATTGCTGAGCAAGTGATGTAATGCTACAGTTCTCTAAATCGGTCCTGATGAGGAAACAAACTCATCTACGTCTTGAATGAGTACATTTTCAGCATTTATTTTATTTTTTTGGTGAGCTATTATTATCTTTTATTAATCTTTTGCATTCTTTATGAACTTGTTCTAATATTTCAAACTTTGCTCTATTTTTGTTCAAGGTGCACAAGTCTTCTTGGCCGGGTCATCTCTAAATGGCTTTGGTAGTCGCAGCAGTGATGCAGATCTTTGTCTTGTCATTGAAGAGGGAACGGTAGGTGTGTTCTTGAGGAAAGATGCTTTTAGTTCTGTCCAAATAGTTGCTATACTAATTAGTGGTCGACCGATATAACACCAAGGCTGATATATCGGCCGATATGTGACATTTTCCAAATATCGGCATCGGCCGATAAGTTTTTCTTCTTGGCCAATGTGTTCGAGGTGGGACTCTTATTTTGACGGCCCTGAGAGGGGTCGCGCCTGAGCACACAGCACACATTCTCCTTCTTGTTCGCTGTCGTAGTTTAGTGGATAGAAGTCTGTCTAATAATCAGATAGAACGGTTAAACAAAGGAATTAATGTATACAAAAAGTATTATAACAATTGCTTTTATATTATAAGTAATAGAAAGGCAAACATTATAATACTTTCTTGTTTGCTGTCAGCATTGAGCAAATATGCATTTATATCATTTAAACAAATCTTTGAATGGCTAATGAACAATTAATTTCACAAACTTAGTCAAATCCAGCTGTAAGATCTTGTGAAGTGTGCATTTTTATCCAGCATGATCGCGTGTTCTCTGTGTGACGGTCGGTCCAAGTTAATTAAATGCTTTAAACTTTAAACTCTGATTTCAAATTATGTTGCACTTTATGCATTTGCCCACTGTCATATTCATGTCATTTTCACTGTGTGCTGTATGTAAAATGAGTGTTAGCCTTAGCTTTATTTGAAAAATATGATTCCTGATTGCACACAAACTTCCAAGAATACACTAGTTACAGTGTTCACTTCCTTTCTAATTATATTTTTATAAAATATTTATTTATTTGTGAAAAATACTTTTTCATCTAAAGCATAACTATGTTTATTTTACTTATTTATTTTTTAATCCACTGTTAAAAGATTTTAAATTTCTTAAATATTAATTAAAATAATAATAAAAATTATATCTGCTTTATATTGGCTATCGGCCCCCCTGCTTTCCAAGATATCGGCATCGGCTGTCAGAAAACCAATATCAGTCGACCACTAATAGTAATTGTTCAGGCTTTGCTGTCTTAGGTATAACTCTCTACATACTTCTTCGTAGGTAAACCACAGAAAAGATGCAGTATATGTTCTTAGTCTTGTGCGGAAGTTGTTTTACACACTGTGTAAGTGATTTGCCATACATACATCATTAAACATACAGCCATTTCCCTGTAAACTTCTTTTTGTTTCATCCACTAATGGCATTACTGCTGTTTCACAGCTTACATTGAGAGACCTCAGCTCATCAGAGCTAAAGTGCCCATTCTGAAGTTCAGGGACAGAGTCAGGTAGGTCTTTTCAGTTTTTGTGTTGTATTTGAAGGCAGAAATAGGTGTGCCTACACTACCATTCAATTTTTTTTTTTTTTTTTTTTTTTTTTAAAGAAAGGATGCATTAAATTGGTCAAAAGTTACAGTAAAGGTCTTTTTTTTTTAAAGATAAGATTTTATAAAAGATTTCTATTTCATTTCTTTTGTACATCCTATTCATAATATATGTATTATAATACAGAAAAAACTGTATCACAGTGTCCACAAAAATAAGCAGCAACTGTTTGAGCATTTAAATAATAAGAAATGTTTATTAAAATGATTAGAATTAAAACTGAGTAATGGCTGCTAAAAATTCAGTTTTGCCATCATAGAAATAAATTACATTAAATTATATTAAAATGTTAAATTGTAATCATATTTAAAAGTATTAGCATTTTTCTTTTTTTTTTCTTTTTGCATATTTTTGATCAAATAATAAAAAATATGTAATTTTGAAAGCTAGGTAAGTATAACTGACTACTTTCTAAAATATGTAAAAAAAAATCTTACCAAACCCAAACCTTTGAACTATAGTGAACTATATTTAACCAGCACTGGCAGTGTGAATGTAACAAGCATGAAAGTCATGAAAGGCAGTATCATCTGAAAACAAAAGATCAATGTAGCTAACCCAAGCTAACCACAGTTTTTCTGGAATTCTTTTACATGCCAGTGGTGTGGAGTTTGACTTGAACTTTAACAACACTGTTGGTATCAGAAACACCTTCTTACTGCGGACATATGCCTATGGTAAGATCAGAAATGTTCAGAATTGTGTACCTAATTTAAATCTTTCTGAAAATGTTATTTATTAATTTTTATATTAATTTCAGTTGAAAAACGCGTTCGTCCTATCATCCTTGTAATAAAGAAATGGGCCAGTCATCACCGCATCAATGATGCCAGCCGAGGAACACTGAGCAGCTACACGCTGGTTCTTATGGTCCTGCATTACCTTCAGAGTAAGTCATTTTTCTAACGTTTTGGATTTAGGTCTAACACACTAAACATTGGACTGTCCGTTTGGACTGAGAGGGCAGTGAGTCTTAAAAAATATGCAAGCTTTAAAGCTTTCTTGTGCTTTTCTGCTTTTGTTGTTCTAAATGTTTATTGTTTCAACCTCATATAGCTCTTCCTGAACCTGTCATTCCATGCCTTCAAATGGATTATCCAGTAAGCAAATTGCCTAATGAATAAATGACACACAAAAATATGCTTTTGTTAAGAATTTACTTCATGTTGCAACCATTTCTTTCAGGAGTGCTTCAACCCTAAGATGGACATTCATCTTGTGCCAAGTGGACCAAGCAATATTCCGGCTTTTGTGTCTAAAAACCAGTCATCCCTGGGAGACTTGCTCCTGGGTTTCCTGAAGTACTATGCCACTGTTTTCAAGTAAGTAACATTATTGATTTAGGGCACACATCATTGGCATTGATCAAACCTATATTTTAGGCAAAACAAGAAAACATTCTGAAACATTTTTATTCTAGGTCACTTCATTTTGTTATCTCTGAATTTGTAGTGTTATAACACATAACCCTCCTGTTGTGTTCCAATCTTTTTGACCTGCAGAGGTCCAAAGTTAATGCTAGTTAATGTTATCACTTTGGACTTAAACCCACTAACTTTGCACAAACAGTGTATAATAACTAAAAATTTGTGGTGTGCACAGTCAAAAATTGCATATATATGTCTTGTTATACTATATATTATTACTAGGACTGCATGATAAATCACATGCGATATTTAATGCACAACTTGTCAGTAAAGCCGGTTCTGTAATCACCAGTAAATCTCCATCACGTGCGTGCTTTCACATGGAGCAGCATTTACTACACAGAGCCGCTGTTCACTGACAAGCTGTCAAAACCACGATCATATTTTGCGCAGCTTGTCAGTGAAGAACGACTCTGTGTAGTAAATGCTGCTCCATGTGAAAGCATGTACGTGATGGATATAAAAATGCAGCCCTAATTATTACTAAATATTGCATTCAATCTTTTTACTAACTTGTTTTCAGTCAGCACAGATTTCGTATTTCTTTTTGGAACCGATTGTTCGTAAGACTCAGACTGAGCTTAAGAATCTCAGTTTTTGAGTGAACAGGAGGCCTACGACCAGACAGTTCCAAAAAGAAAAAACCTACAGGATTTCCAATGCATTGATTTATATGTGGCGGCCCACCACAATATCAACATAGACCACATTGACAAATAGATTTTCCTTTTCCCGTTTAAAATTTATTTTACTTTTTAAAATGGGTAAAATCTTAATTCGGTGTAGAGCTGAAGTTGTCATGTTGACTGGTTTTAGCACATCTCTCTCACATGACAGTGGACGAAATTAAAAAATATCTAAAATGGTTTCAATACTCAGTTACAGCATTTTCTTTTTATTGGGCTACATCGATTGCTGGGTGCATTCGTCCATATTAGGGATTTCCTGGAACGTTCTATTGCCATACTATTGTCCAGTATAAATGATATATACATTACATGAGTGTAGTCACTTATGCTCACACCATCCTGTTTTGGGTAAAAATAGGAAAAATAATACTTCTCTCTAAAGAAATATGAAGTAAATCCATGCATTTTTCTCCAGTGTTTTACCACCTCAAGAAGTTTTCATTAATGTAAAAATATACCTCATAGTCATGTTCTAGCCTTGTTAAATTGTTATGCCATTATAGTTGTGGCTTTTTAGCAAATGGTATCGTATATCAATATTTTATTGTATCAAAGTTATAAATTACAGTAAATTCCCCCAGGGGCAGTGCCACCACAAATAGTGTGTAACTCTGTGATAAATGCTTATCTGTGCAAATTGAAAGAAAACAAGTTGACGAAAAGATTGAATCCAAGATTTGATGATAATATAGCATAATGAGAGATTTGCAAGCAAAAAAAAAGTCATTTTCTGTCATTTTTGACATAGAACAGCACAGCACAAGGGTAAATAATTGTCAATCAAATATGTAATGTTTGTATCCCAGTTTACACAGCAGATAAGATTTACTTGTAATAGATATGGGGCAGTGTTGCTTACAAAAACTAGCCTAAATCTAAGCCACCTGCAAAGCTCCTGTTTCATGTCACTTTGCTAGACTGACAACAGCAGGTGAAATTCTGGCTTTGCATGTGGCCCGGGTCCAGATGGCCCGCTCTAATACTCATAACACTCTAGATATGTGCATATGCTTCTTTGAATAAACAAGTCTGAATGCACTGAAAAGCATGTCTCTACAGTTAATTGTTATATTTCCACAGATGGGATAAGCATGTGATCTCTGTGCGTGAGGCAAAAACTCTCCCCAAGACCTATTGCAGAGAATGGAGAGATAAGTTCATTTGTGTAGAAGGTAAACAGTCCCAAAAACATTGTACATCATGTACTGAAAGAGTACATAAGAACAACAGTTGTTTTTCTTAAAGTTTATCAGTCGCCAAGAACTTGAATATTTATATTCTGTTTTAGAACCATTTGATCGTACAAACACAGCCAGAGCTGTTCACGAGAAGGTTAAATTTGAAGCCATTAAAGCAGAATTTACAGAGGTAAGCCTCCTTAAATCAGCAATAAAAATATAAATATGTTTAATTAATATTAAGATATAAATTTTTTTTTTTGTAAACTCATGATATCTTAAGTAACTAAAATAAGCATCTCAATGTTTTAAAGTAATGATGTAATCTCTCTCTCTCGCACTGTCTCTGGAATTTGTATTTACATTTGCGAAATACTGTTCTGATCTTATTTATGAACAAGGTCTGTTGCAACAGCACTGAGTTTGTTTGGTAATGAGCTTTTATTGTTCATTTACAGTCCTACCAGGTTCTGCAGCTGAGAAAAGATCTCAGCTCCATCCTGCCTCTCAAAAATACAAGACCAAAAAGATAGCATGTCCCCAGATAAGAATAAACATACAGTTTGGATTAAACCTGGAGTCTTCAATTATACATTGTCAGAAGAAATGCTTTACTCCTTTACAGAGGGCTTTTGGGTATACTGGATCTTTTGGAATGTGTTGAGCCAAATCCATTGAGCTGACTAGAGTATTATCTGGTCCCTAGTCAGGAACATCAGTGTATATGCGAGTTGTACATGAAACATCAGACACTGAGCAATATCTTTTGCCCATATGGTACACAGTCTGCATTTAGATAATGAATTAGCTGTTGCAAAAACATTTTTTCTCTGAGCATTTTTGGGGTTTATTAGCCAATATAATCCTTTTCTAGCTCACTGAAATCAAAGCAAAATGATATGAAAAATATCCTGACAATTTTTCTGTGATCTTTGTTTTCCTTAAAAACCCCAAATTGTAAAAAAACACCTTTTTCTGGCAACTGACTACTTTTACCTAACATTTTCAGTGATTACATTTCTATTGGTTTCTTATATTCTGTCATGTTTTGTATCATTTGTACAGTCTTTTAAATGTTTATTTATCTGATTAAAATGTCACTATGAAATTGTAATTTGCCTTTTGTCACTTATTTGCTTTTAGTCTCCTTTACATGTTTTATTGGTGAGAACTTTTAAATTGGATACATTTCTGCATGGCAGTAACACTTTCAACTGCTGGTAAATGTGTTTTGTTTTAATGTAGTACAGCATCCTTTAATGGGTTGTTATTCTCGATTCATAGCATGATGTGAGTTTGGGTGGTGTTAATATGGCTGTCTGGAAGGGACAGAGAGTAAAATTAGCTCAGTCAAAGAAAACTGACACTACGGTGGCCAGAGTCCTCGTGTCCCTCGCGGACATGGCGGTGCTCTCTGCGTCTCATGTTACAGGGGACACCGCCGCAGATTCGTCCAAGCTTTACTGTTCACGACATAGTTAACCATGTCCTATTGTTTAAAATTTGAGAAGGAAATCAAATATATGGGACAATATCCTTAACTGGGGTTACGAAAAACGGGGACACCTGTGACACTTTTCCCAAGTACGCAGCCTTGAGCTCAAGAATATTTGTAATCTATTTACAGCAGCCGCTGACTAAGACGAACTGCGCTCGACGAGACATGATCCCAACGCGAAGCTGCACTCTCCAAGACTGGGTTTTATTTTAAAATAACACTACCATATTTCGATTTTCAAAATGAATCGTGCTTTGAAAGGGGAACGTGAGGGGGCAGAGCCAGAGATGGAGGAAATGCAGGACGTGGTGGGGTCAGGAATAATGGACATCGACGACGAAGAGGAGATTGAGGAACTTCATAAAAGGTAGTTTCCCGCGGGTGCTCTCGAGTTAAAAAATTTCATTCAGCTAGGTCTTCTTAAATAAAATTGTGCTGGGTGATCTATAAACCCCCAAGGGCTGTGTTCAAAAAATATATGTATTTATATATATGACCATATATATGACAAGTGCAACTCTATGGTACCT
This sequence comes from Cyprinus carpio, assembly GCF_018340385.1. Classification (NCBI taxonomy): domain Eukaryota; kingdom Metazoa; phylum Chordata; class Actinopteri; order Cypriniformes; family Cyprinidae; genus Cyprinus; species Cyprinus carpio. Next base: position 18,344,265 of record NC_056601.1, read on the forward strand.
ATAGGCCTATATATATTTATATAGTATAATATTTTCGTTCATTAGCATTTTCAACCCTTTCCAACATTTTGGTGACCAAAAACAAGTCTGAGGTAACCATAGGAACAGTTTTGGCAGTGTAACCAACTTATTTTCAAGTAAAGTTGCTAAAGGCAGGTCGTTTTGTTGCTAAATGACGTTGTGACATTATGATGTCATTATGTAACCATAATGCAAAACTGCATCATTGCATAGAATACACATTGAAATTACTCATATCTTAGCAAAGAATATAATCTGAAATATGTTCATTTAGATTTGTTTGTAAAAAATAATAAACATTTAATATATATTATTTGTAAAAGTAATAGGCCTATAAAAACATTTGTATTACATATTTTTAAATGCAATGTTGAATTATTGAAAAGTTACACATTTTTCTACATTTTAGCTTATGTATTCTCTAAATAACTAGTAAAACTACACATTATTAACAATTACAGTCTTAAGCAGTGCATTGGTAGCAAGCCAAAAGCTACACTCTAAATCTAAGGAAAATTTTCGGTTTTTATTTTTACCAGCATTTTACCTGTATTTTAAATTACACATTGCATTTTGATAGATAGATAGATAGATAATTTTTTTTGAGATAAGATCAACAGTATACCCAACTGATTAACAATTTTAGGTGCAAACTAACAACTATGGTGTATCATAAATGAACAATTATTATTGAACAAGTGCAACTAGCAACTTGATTCACATGTGATGTGTATACTGCTAGGCACCTCCCTCCAATTCTCTAATTCTCTCTCCTTGGCTGGCTAGCTGTTCAATAGTTTCTTCTTTTTGTGTGGTTAAGCACTAAACATGACATTTGCCATATGATGCCTCAGACTAGAATATTCTACACCACATTTCTTTGTTGAAACATTTCTGAACTCTTTTTGGTTAGTTTAAAGGAAGTTGTGCAAGATCCATCAGTGAAGCCTAAACTCCAGTGCCTGATGGTGGACCCGTCGTTCTCCATGGTGACGGTACAGAGTGAGGACAGTGGGATAGTATGGGAGACTGCTTCCAGTAGATGCTCAACTCCATGGGCTTCAGAGGGAAGCTCACCGTCTGAACAGTACAGCCTGGAAGGTTCTGGAACACAGGGGAATATTGTGATCATAATGGATGAAGACAGAATTAAGAGGAAAAAGACAAGCAGCAGAGGCAAGCTGGCTGACCGATTTAAAAAGTCAAGCATCAGACTACCAAAAAGTCGGATAGGTGAGGAAAGACCTGCAATGACTGAGGTGTCTCTGCCGAATATCAGATCTGAAAACAATGAGGATGGTCAGTCTGCTGCAAGCAAGGATCAAGATCTTTTTAGTTTAATATCAGAAGGTTTCGAAATACTCAATATTGTTGTACCTTCAAAGCTTGCTACAGTAGATGAGGAAGATAGCGGTGAACTGGTGGAGAATTTGACCTACTTGGATGATACCCCAAAGATAAAATCCAAATATAAGCATGAACCTGTTGCTACAAACAGTTGTCCTGTGAACACAGAGACAGACATTGAGGAAATAAAGCTAAAAGAAAGTTTGAAGGAATCGTCCCAGGTCTCTGCTGAGAAGCAACCAAAGAAGGATGAAACTCATATGGACTATCTTGAAAAATTCACATTGTTAGATGAGCAGGCGCCTAGTGATAGCACTACACTGACAGAAAAACCTGTACCAGAAGTTACTGTCCAGCCAGAGGAACATCAGGTGACTCAGAAAGAACCAAAAGCAGATGAAGCCATTGATGAGGATTCTTTTGTAATTATCAGTGATGTTGACATTGCAGGTGAACATCTTGATGAAGTGTTCTATGGAAATAAGTTCAATGCAGAGCCTGTGGTTCCCCATGAGTATGAGGACCGAAATGGAAGAACGGCAAAAGAGATCTCTAAAACTCTGAAAGTGAGTGGATCGGTCTTATTTGGAAGTCAGGAATGTATCCTCACACCTGTATATCTCCCCACCGGACCACCAAAGATCATAGATCAAGTTCTTCTTGAGGAGCCACGAGCAATGTCCTTCCATTACTCAGACCTTTATGAGGACGCATTAGGAGACCGAAAGAAAGAAGACGACTTCTCAGATACAGAGAGTGTCGTTTCCGAAAGGTCTTTCAAAAGGCGATACTCTGATTCTGACGACGGAGATGGTTATCTGGAGAAATTTATACTGAAGGATGAAAGCCCAGTGGTTGCTGATGTGCCTAAGGCTAAAGAGCAGGAAGGTGGGGGAAAATTTGCATGGTCACAAAGTAAATTCGAACTCACTGGATGTTTAGAAAGAGCACAAGAAGAAAATGGTGAAGTAACTGCCGAACAACCATGTGTGCAGGATAAAAATGAAAGTGAAGTGCAGTGTGAGTCCACAGGGTGTTGTTCAGAGGGGCACTGTGCTCCAAGAATCCACCCAGAGATGGAAAAGATCATAAGAAGAAAGGTCACATCAGACGACCTGGTTTCGAAGCATAGTAGGATGGATGAAAAGCAATGTGATGTCACTGTCATTATCAAGGACAGTATCACAAAAACAAGTGACACTGATGACACGCGACCTCATGAAGTCCTTGAGCCAGAAAGCAAAACCACAAATAAAGAAGAACACAGTGAACAAGAACAAATAAGTCAGACCCAGAATGCTCATATTCAAGTGTCTGGGGGTTTAACGCATGAAGATGTTATTAAAGCTAAAGATAAATTTGAAATTCTGCCTGAAACAAAGAGCTCAGAGAAAATCCAGGCTGATGCACCACATGCAGTTGAAAACATTAGTGTTTCTGAGACCAGTGCGGATAAACGTCACCAAGCAGCTGATGTCATTCAGGAAACAAGTATTACTGCTAAAAATGACAAAGGGAAGACTAGTATATCCAAGACACAAGACAAAATTATAGAGCCAAATATAACTCAAAGGATTGATAAAGACATAGTAAAACGAGAACCACCAGAAATATTTTCTCAGGAGATTATCAGTATCAAAGAACCTCTGTTAGATAAAAAAGAACCTCCTAAAACTGAAGAACCTTTGAAAGCAGAGGTCAAGCCTTCAGGAGAGACTGAAACAAGCACAACAGATGCTACTAAAACTGAACATTCTGAATCTAAAGCCTTAGAAATCGACATCCGTGAGAATGGAGAAATACTTGCTGTAGTTGAGGATAAAGTGAGTGAAGGATTAATACCCAAGAAGGAGGAACAAAAGCAAGTACTTGACAGAATTGGTGCAGCAGAAGAGGTTGAGGCCCGTGTCGGTACAGCAGAAGTGTTAACAGAACTTGAAATGAAGCCAGAGTCTGAAATTACATCAGTTCGGAGAGCTTCAGAAAAATCACATTCGTGTGAAACAGATACAGCAAACGCTGAGCTTCAGACTAAACCTGAGATTACAAGTGAGGAGAAAACATATCCAGAATTACAAAATGAATTCAGTGCAAAAAACGAGAAAGCCAAAGCGGACACAGGTACAGATGAGGCACCCGTGGTAAAACAAAGGTTGGAAAAGCAAAAGGGACATATTGATGTACCTGAGATTGAACCTGGGGTTGCAGAAAAACACGAGAAAGTTGAGGAAATTAAGGTAGATGTTACAGAGGAAGCAGATCATAAAGTCGGCACCACAAAAGAGCCAGTTCAGAATGAGATACCTGCTGAGAAAAGAGTGACAACAGAGATTAAAGAAATAATTGATTCAAGCCAAGAGTATAGCTTATTGTTAGCTAATGACATGAAGGCATCTGCTCGAGAAAGCATAGAGCTGATGAGAGTAACAGAAGATGTAAACGACTTATTAAAAGTAAAAATGTCACCTGTTGAACCAACAAAGGAGGCACAGGTAGAAGAACATAGTGAAATAAATGACGTGGCCATATTAACCAGAGAGATCCCAGTGAAAGAATCATCCCTTGGTAGGACAGATATTGAGAGCAAGATGTTACCTCTAACCTCAACAGAAACTTCAGAGGAAGGAAAGAAATCACAAATGTATGATGCACAGATTGAAGATATAACATACCTACCAGAACCCATTTCACCTCCTCCTCCAGTTGAGGAGAACGATACCTCAGCAATGAGAGTTTCACCTTTAGAGCCAAAGGATAGTGTGAAAGTTTATGAAGATATACAAAGAGGAGGACGCCTAAGTAGGAATAAAAATGTCTTCTCACAATTGCGAAGTTTTACCCCTCAGGAGGACCTGTCGGCCTTGAGCTGCGACCAAGATTTGCAGCAGGAAATTGCAGAGGATCTTGATTTTGAGATGGTCACTGAACAAGAGGCAAGACAATCTAAACAAGCTATAGCTGAGGATGGGCACCATGTACAAGTCGGACTGTCAGATCAAACCCTGGAAACTGGCTTTGAATTTCTTGAGGGCTTAGATAGTGCCCAGATGGCAGAATATGAACAAAAGGAACTTGAAATTCAACCAATGGATGCATTCTGCCTTGTTTGTCGTTGCCCAGTACTGTTGAGTGAGGCCGAGCATCAAAACCATGAGATGGCCTCTTTGGATGAGGCCTTTGACAGTATTAAGGTAAGCTAAGAGTGCTAAGACATGATTTCCTGACATCTGCTTGACATCTGATCTTTTTCAGCTGGCCTGTCTGGAGAGCTTACATTATGAGGTCACTGATTGCTCAAGTGTTTAATTCAAAAGGACTCTTCAAGTGTCTAATATTTCCAAATGATAAAAACACATAATTGGGTGTAAAACAAAATCAAATGTGTTGTCTATACAAAAATGTTTTAAGTAAACATCAGGTAGAGACAGTGAAAGATTGCTTACTTTTACTGGCCTTTGACAGCATTCATAGCAGATGAGTCAGGGCCGACTGACTCATAGCAAGCCCTGAATGTCTCTCTGAAAGTAGACAGCTGTTTCCATGATTCATCTGTAGTTTATTCCAAAGGACTACACCACCAATATGATTTGACATTTGCAAGTATGAACGATCCAAAAGAGAAATGAAAGGAATAGAAGTTGCTCAATCATTCTGTATAAATGCTGAATATTTAGGCCTATTGTGTTCTGCACCTCAGAATATTTCATGATGTCTAATTAATTTCCCATGTGATAATGTTTTCAGAATCAGCTGAGTGAACTGATATCAGTTTTACAAGGAAGATCAGAGAACATTGAAGACTTTGTATCTGAGCTTGAGCTGGCATACAACACAGTGGAGGTATTTACATCGAAATGTGTTCATTTAAACATATGCAACATATCCTTTACCATTTGTGGTTTGCACTTTTTGAAATATTAAACAAACAAGTCATATCAAGTGACCAAAATATCATCAACACCTACTGTATAAATATTGGGTTGGACAGTGGAGGACCAAGACTAAGGTCAAAAAGATTAAGAAACCACTGCCCTTGAAATTGTGCTCCCACATCATCTTAGCATTGTGGAGGCGACTTTTGCACTCAGAAATCTGGAGTGAGAGTGTTGTAGTGCTTACGTTAGTGCACTGTCAGCTTGGGGATGCTATTAAGGCGAGAAAGGTTACTGAGAACTTATGTGCATGTTTATTGTGCTGTTCCCACAGGAGAACTTTAATGATTGTGAGAAGATCATAAAGGAGCACAATGAGGAGGTGGTGAAGCTGTTGATGGATCAGTATAATGAGATGTCTCAGGCCATGGAGGAGGAGAAAAAGGCCAAACTGGAGCAGCTGTACGACCAGATTGTCTCATTCCAGGAGAATATCGACAAGGCCAAGGAGACTATGGAGATGACAGCTAAGGAGGAGGAAGAGACAGACCCGCTTAAGTTTCTTTCTGTGAGGCTTACCTCAGTTGTGTGTTAGTTACTCGCTTAAAGTAGGTCACACATAAAGATTAGTTTTGATGTATTGATTTTAAAGCCATAGTTGCACTGAAAGCATTTTAAAGTGCTTAGCTAAGATTTGTTGAGAGAGACGATGAACTGTTGATGAACTCAAACCATTTTTTATTCACCCCTTTTCAGTCATCAAAAGATATCAATGTGAGGTAACTGAATGGCCTGAATTTATGTTGCATCAGTGGCTTGCTAACATTGAATGCTAATTACAATACTTTAGAAATTATCTGCATATTAAATTAATCAAAACAGAAGCTTGTTGTAATTGCCTTGTTGAGTTTGGTGTGTTAAAAACAATGTTTGAATGAAGTGTTTATAGCCATTAAATGAATAGAAATCTTATAATTTACTGCATGAGGTATTCACACGCTATGAAAAAATGTGATATACTGGATTACTTCTTAGTTTTTCAGTGTCTCCTTCCAGTGATCATTCTCTTCATTTTTTTCACATAGGCTGAATACAGCTTTGGAATCCACCATGTCACTAGAACTTGGTCCACGAGGGCTGCTGGTTTTTGAGGATTATGCCAAGGGCAAATCAGGCAATGGGAGGAAAAACAGACAAGCCATTCCAGGTGCACCTTAACAAAGATTTCCATTGCAAATAAACACCCTTCACTTTTTACTGACTTGAATTATCACTCATTTTGTAGTGCCTCAAAAACCGCATCTTCAGCCTCAACAGGCCAGTTCTGCAACCAGCACTTCTGTTACTGTGTATTGGAAAGTCAATGAGGATGACATTATTGACTGCTTCCAAGTCTACTGCATGGAAGAGCCACAAGGAGGTTAGACTAAAGGGAGAATGGGATTTTACTATCCACACTAAGAAAAAAAAACACAGTACCATTCATATATATATATATACATATACATATATATATATATACATATACATATATATATATATACACATACATATACATATATATACATATATATATATATATATATATACAAATATATATATATATATATATATACATATATATATATATATATATATATATACATATACATATATATATATATATATATATATATATATATATATATATATATATATATATATATATATATATGGGGCCCAGTGTTGTTTTGTACCACGCTAACTTTCATTGTATGGCATAAATATGTTGAAACATTTTTCAAAATATGAACATTTTTAAGCATAAACCATCCAATTGCCGCTGGCATAAAAACATGCCGGTCTGACTAATAAAAACACTTATTAGTAAGTAAAATGATGTCAGTGGGATGCTCAGATGAGCCGTGTGCTTCAGTTAAAGTGTGTTATATGTAATTGAATCTGCAGCGATCTCAGAGGAATACAGGGTGACTGTGAAGGAGAGCTACTGTAATCTAGAAGAGCTGGAACCGGATAAGTGTTATAAAGTGTGGGTGATGGCGGTGAACTACACAGGCTGCAGCATGCCGAGTGAGAGACTACCCTTCAGAACCGGTCAGTTTGCTCATCGTGTAAATCCCGTCTGACTCACCTGATGTTTTTTGAGAGCAAGAGGTCATGCTGCCATATGTATGTATGTCATAATATATCAATTTATAACGAGATGACCATGTGGAGTCTCTTTACGAGATCACTAACACTGAATGTGAATGAAAAATGTAAGTGTTTTTAATCCAGATTAAATATGTAGTGTTCACATTTAGCAGAACAAACCTGGGATTAGCTGTTAGTATGTTTTTGATGAGTTACTCAGTTCACTGTGTTTCCTCAGCTCCTTCTGTCCCGGTGATCCAGACAGAACAGTGCACAGTGCTGTGGGACACGGCCACGCTGCGTTGGAGCGCCGTTCAGCCCAGCGCTGTGGACAGCTTCACACTGGAGTACTGCCGCCAATACGCATGTGAGAGAGAGGGACTGAGGTACAGTTAACCGGTCTTATCCTCAGCTCTCTGTACAAGCATAAACAGAACTAGGGGTAAAGAGCAAAATGGCCAAATATGAAACCATCGGTTTTTCATGTTTTGGTTAATAATGTTAGGATAATTTTTTATTTATTTATTTTAAAGTCACCATGAATTGACAACTCTAATCAGTGTTATTTTAATATTAGAGTTACTATTATAGATTTTATTAATATTTTGAATTAGTTTATTTTATATTTTTTGTCTAACTTTTAATTTTTTTAAAGTTTAAGCAATTTTGTTGTGTGTTTTTGTCATTTTATTTGTTTTTGGAGTCTTTTAGTTATTTAGTACATCAAGTTAAATCAAAGGAAAATGAGAAATGTAGCTTGGACTACAAATAGTTGAAAATAAATAAGTCTGTTTTATTTTAGTTTATTTCAGTTAAAGTTTTATTACATGTAATGAAAGATTTAGTTAACTACATTATATTAACCCAGATTCAAAATTGTATTTTTTATGATATAATTTATTATATTATATTATATTATATTATATTATATTATATTATATTATATTATATTATATTATATTATATTATATTATATTATATTATATTATATTATATTATGCAAGAAAAAACATTCACAATTTCTGGTTTATGCTGACTTTATAGGTGAAGTGTATATTTTTACATTTTTTAACATCAAATATACTTATTGATAGCCATCAGGAGCATTTGCTATAAATATTTAATGTAGCATATTTTAGATACTAAGAGCTTGTATATTCAAATCCACTGAACACTGAGGATGAGGTTTCCCATGAGTCCTCAAGGGTGCACATCCGAGCAGGGTAAAGAGAGGTTAAGTCTGCGCTTATTGAAAACAGTCTCTCCTTACACAGATCCATATCTGGGATAAAAGGCTATGAGCAGAGGGTCCTCCTTCAGCCCAATGAAAATTACCTCTTCTACATCAAATCTGTGAATGCTGGAGGGGCCAGTGAGCAGAGCGAGGCGGCCCTTATCTCAACCAGAGGTCAGATTCACTGCTATTACAACATCAGCCTAAGATTCTCATATTGTATTATTCCTATTAAAGTGCAGTCACATATACCTGTTTTTTACAAAGTTCCATGGACAAAATCCAAGAGAAGCATGACAATGTTTGACAGCATCACTAAAATCTCACTTTTTAAATGATGTTCATTCTGTTTTTTGGTAATTGGTTGTTGTATGTTAGGTACAAGGTTACACTTCCTCAGCGAAACAGCAAACTCAGTGCTGAAGGTGTCAGAGGACACGAACTCAGTAGAGTACCCACATGACGTCTACAATGAAATGTCTTCTATCATAGAGTAAGTACCTTAAACAATTGTTTTCACTATTACAAAACTAACACTGTAGATACATACTTTATAAGTAGAAAAAAGTTCATTTGCAACTTCAAAGAGCCTGACATATGCTGTTTTCAGTGATGCACGAGTGTCTTGATTTACAGCAAATGCTTATGTATTTTAATTAACTTGTTCCCAGATGTCCAGCTGTTATGGCTGAGCTTTTACCTTCTCTTGGACATTACTACTGGGAGACGGAGGTGTCAAAGTGCAAAGCCTACCGCATTGGCATTGCATATCCAAATGTATCACAAACCAGCAGACTGGGGGAGAACAGTGCCTCCTGGTGTCTGCATTGTGTACCTACATCTATAAGGTATCCCATTCATGTCATGCTCTTGCATGTATTTGTGCATGCCTTTCATTATCCCACAGAGGATATCCATTAGATGTAAAGGTCATTGATTTTTTTTTTTTCTGGACCAGTAACATTTAAAACTTTGTCCAGCTAGAAAAGTGTGTTTATTTATTAGCTGCTCATTACAGTTTAAATAAACAACCTGGTAGGACATTTTGAGCACAATTCCAAACTATGGAAACACTGGTAATTAAGGCTCTTTAGCAGTTGGGGAGGTAAATTAACTGGTGCCACTTTGGTATATGAAAAAAAGTGTTCTCTCCTGTGGCTGTTTTTAAATGTGCTTTATAAATAAACTGAACTTGAACTTGATTTAATCTGTTTTCTCATTAAAATGATATCTTGGTCTTCCATAAAAACTTTTCGAAAAAAACAAAACAAAAATCCCTGGTCTAAAACTATGAAAGTACTGTGTACATTGTCTATGATAATAAAGTTTGAAAATCAGCAACTAGGGTGCTTGCCAATGGAAAGAACAATTTTATGAGTGCATCTGCACAAACATGTGAGAAAGGGGAATCAATGTCTTTACATTACTTCGCATATATAGTACTAAGTTTGGGGTTGTTAAGAAATTGTTTATATTTTAGAGAGTCTCTTTGTTCAAAAAAATACAGTAAAAAAAAAAATATATATATATATATATATATATATATATATATATATATATATATATATATATATATATATATAAAGTACAAAGCAAAAGTCTTAGGCCACTAGTATTTTCACCAGCTAAAAAACAGCTTTCAATCTTTTCCTGTAGTGTGTCAGTAGGAAATATCAGTTTACATGTCCAAACATTCTTTTTGCCATTAATTGTGATAATCCATTGAGATTTTTGTTTGCGCAAGGAGTCTGTGCTCCACACAGAGGTCTGATCTCATCATCATCATCAGTCTGTCTGGAATCACATGAAGAATCAGAACAAACTGAGACAGAAGAACTGTGGCAACGTCTCCAAGATGCTTCAAGAAACCTATCTGCAAAACTACAGCACTGTTAAAAGTTTTAGACACCTGTGTAAAAATGCTGTCAAAAATAATATCATAAATAGATTTTATCAGTTAACTTCTATTAACTAAATGAAATCAACATCTGGTGTGACCATCCTTTGCGTTTGAAGCAGCTTTTGACCTAGGTGCACTTGTGCATAGTTTTTCAGGGAGCTTTGCAGGTAGTTTCCTACTGATACACTACAGCAAAAAAACTTTTTATTTTAAATTTTTTTGTGAAAATACTAGTGGCCTAAGACTTGCACAGTACTGTATATATATATATATATATATATATATTTGACATATTTATTTTGTTGTACTATATGATATGTATTGTACATATATTATTTGATATATTTATCATGTTATATGAACCCTTCCTCTCTCCAGCTGCAGATTTGAACTGCTTCATGACCGTGTGGAGTCTGACATCTTTGTCATGGACATACCTGCGCGGATTGGCACTCTGTTGGACTACAGTCAGGGTCAGCTGTTCTTCTTCAATGCTCAGAACGGCCAGCTCTTGGGCACTTTTCGGCACACCTTCACTCAGCCTTGCCACCCTGTGTTTGTCCTGGAGCAGCCGGGTAATCTAGAACTAAAAATGACCATGGAGGTGCCGGAGTTTGTTAAGCACTGCTAGTTTACATGACTGAAGTCTCAGAACTCTGGGCTTGCTTGTGTGACAGGATATGAATCAAGTGATTCTTTCTTAATAGTAATAAATTGAAACCATATTGTGCTGTGACCTGAAGAATTGCTCAGTTGTATGGTATGACTGAAGAGATTATGAGGATATTTAGTTAGGGTGACCATATGTCCTCTTTTTCCCGGACATAACCTGGCAACGGTTTTCTAATTTACCAAAAAATGTCTTGGATTGGGCTTTGTTTTCCTGTTGTTTTTATACTCGCTGAAGGTAATGACCAACAGAGTGCAGGCAGTGTGCATAATCGACCAATCATGGCATGCGTGAAGGTGGGATCTACAGAGAACGTTCAAAGCAATGTATGAAGACCGCAGAGAGCACTTCCATAGGAAAACAAGCCAAAACCCAGACATTTTAGGCAATTTAGAAATCCTGGACAGGACATGTCCAGGAAAAAGGACATATGGTCACCCTAATTTAGTTTTGTGGAAAGAAGGATTGTTTTTGAAGCTGTGCTTTTAAACCCCTCCAGAAACAAGTTTTTTTTTTTTTGTTTTGGAGCTGTTGCGTTGTTTTTGTGTATATATATGAAACAGAAAGTGCACGCGACCAGTATTGTTGCTTTGTTGCTTATTACAGTATGTGACGATCCCCTGGATCACGTGATGTGCAGACATTCACATTCAGAGTCAGTGTATTTATTTTGGAAACTACAGGCTTCCGGGTTGTTTGAATAAAACAGATGTTGCTAATAATGCTGTCATAGCTAAATGGAGACACGTGTTTTGAGATGATGGGCAAGGCTTCACAAATGAGTGATGAAAATATTTATTTTTCTGTGGTTAACTATATTTACATGATTTGGTAGGAAAAGGTTATTTCACCATTTCCATTTCAAATTGTTGGTGGTCTGGATCTTACTTAATCACGAACTAAGCAAAAGGAAATGAACAGTTAAGAGATTTTAGTTTTCACTTCCAATGGATCATCACAGTATCACGTACATATATATATTTTTTCTTTTCTGCCATGAAAGCTTCTCTGTATGACAGTCAAAATCAGTTAAAATCACTTGCACAATAGAAAACACATTTAAATTCTATTTATTGTCTAATGGCCACATATTGTATGGATAGTATTTAATTTTCAAGTTGTTTGGTCTCTGTTTTGTAAAATCATTCTTTTAAATGTTTCTGTTGTCTAATCGTTTGGTAGTGATATGAATTAGTCTACTTGTATATTTATTTGTATTTCTGGAAACGACTGGACTGAATTAAAATGTGAACAAATGCTTCTGAATATTTTTAGTGTCAGTTAGATGTTTTTCTATCAGAGATGTTTTATAAACAACAAATTAAGCTCATAGATGAATTGAGATGTTAAAAAGTTTGGGGTCAGTGAGATTTTTAATGTTTAGGCTCACCAGTGTTGGATTTGTTTAAAAAATATTATGATGATTAATGAATAGTATTTTATTATTTGATAATAAAATAGTATTACCTATTTAAAATATCAGCTTTATACTTTAATGTATTTTAAAAATGTAATTTATTCCTGTGATGCAAAGCTGAATTTTCATCATCAGCCCTTACTTGTCTTCAGTGTAACACGATCCTTCTGAGATCATACTAATATTTGTTGCACAATATTTTTCTATTATCACTAATGTTGAAAACAGCTGTGCTGCTAATTTTTGTAGAAACCATAATCATTTTTTTTCAAGAGTTTGAGATAATAAAAGCATTTATTTAAAAGACATTTTTCTAACAATTTAAATGTTTACTTTTTTAAAAAGTATACATTCATTTTTATAAAATCTTACTGACCCTAAATATTTTATTTTAATATATTTTTGTGTGTTATTAACCCCTCTTCTTTCTATCTGTAAAATCGTAATTCATCATAGATGTTGGTGAAGACCAGAGGAAAATAACCAGCAAAACAAAGGAGGAAAAAAACCTCCTGTCCTTTCCATTTTGTTGAGGCAATGTGAATATTTGGGGAGTGGAGAGATGTAATAGCTTCCATGTGACATCCAAACAGCAGCCCTACAGCTGTCTCTCTATTACTGCCACATTTAAATGATGAATGAATGGAAAGTTGTGCAATATGTTATTATTGTTCATTTAAAGAGCATAAGTTCTGTCACGATTTAGCTACATTACTTTCCACTGAACAAATAAAAAATGTAGCAGGTTTTTCATTGGGTGTAAACAACTAATAACATAAAACTAATAATAAGTTAAACTTGTTTTATTCCACATTTATCTGAAAAAAAAAAGTCTATTTCAAAGAACTTCCCTTTATTGCATATATGTACATATATTTTGAAATATACAATTTCTTGAAACAATGAATGACCTATTACATTAAAAATACAGTCAGATGTGATGGCGTGGCATTACTTTTAAGGCATTCCTTGCATGTATAAAACCTCCAGGAGAATATGAAGAACAATAAATGTATACACAGTACACAAAATCAGATGTCAAGAAAGATCCCTTTGCACCGAAAGTCAAGAATGTGGAAAGTTACACAATCAAGTGAAATCAATAGAAAGATCAGTTCAAATAAGAGAGAAGTATGCTGTAATGAGGCACAATGCTTCTACAGTATGTGAGAGTTAACCTGCCATGTGCACTAAAATTAAACTCTTATGAACCTTAAAGATGTCCAAATTTAAACTCCTAATTTGATTATTATAAAGAACCATATGATGAAACCATAGAATAAAAGCTGAACACCTAGTATATAAACCATAAAGCTTTTAATGTACCTGTACTTGTGCTGGGGCAGGATTGAAAAAATAAATAAAAACATCATAAAACACACAAAACCTTTTGCATTTGGAAAACCAGCTAGTGCATTCAAAGTTCCACATACAATGATGTTTGAAAAGTCAATGACCGCTAGGAAAACTGATCATGGAAAATGCAACTCACTTCTCTTTTAAACTATGGCATTTGTATCTTAAGTTATCAACTGTCAGCTCAATGTTTATATTAGGCTACTAAAAAGCATTTTCCTTTTTATATGTAGTTGCCACATGTGCTAATTATTTTAAAATACAAGCCCTTTATGTTGCTGTTTGTTTGAGTGTTAGATTGTCTAACACATTTCAACAACTGAATCATGAAAAGCAAGTATTAATTTATTATGACTGCACAAGTATCTTAAATTATAAATAACATTTGTAAATATTTAAATTTCAATGGAAAATAAATAAACGATGGTAAAGTCAGTGCTTTGTTTATCAGGGAGGGGTGGAGATCCTCTCGCTGGCCAGGGCGGAGGGTTTGGTCTCATGTCTGTGCGGTCTGTGCTGTGGACTGCTGCGGAGATTGTCATCCATCTGTGAAAAAAAACATACACGATGATAAGACCCACAGGAAAAGTGCTCATTCCAAAAGATGTGTAAGAAGAGGCACTACACAGCCAAAAGCATGTGGACAGACACTCCCCTTGTCTGTCTGTTTCAGCAGGTTCAGAAAATCATTTAAAAAAAACATTGAAAATGTATGGTAAAAATGTAAAATGCAAATAGAAAGCAAAAAATAGCTTTTGTTGCGAGAACATTACTGTAAAAAAATACGGTAACATCAAGTTTCTGAGTTTATCTCATAATTCTGACTTTTTTTCTTGAAAGTCTGAGGAGAAGTCACAATTCTGAGATTAAAAAGTAGCTTTTTTATTAGCTATTTATTTAGCAGAAACATTTGTCACAATTCACAATTTGGGATAACTATCTCTATTTATATCTCACAATTCAGACTTTTCTCTCAGAATTGGGAGATAACATCTCTATTCGTGAACATTTCGGAGTTCATATCTTCTTTAAAAAGTGAGACTTGTGTGAGATATAAACTCAGAATTACAAGAAAAATTGTTAGAATTCTTTTTTTTTACTCCATGGCAAAATAAGCTTCCATATAAAACCTTTAATTATTTCAATGAAAAACCATCAAATGTATGCTGCCCCTGAGAATTCTGGAAATGTCAACATTATTTAGCTATTACCATAGCATTTTTACCGTCAGAATTACAATTTTTTATACCATCTCCGTATAACAAAATATTTTCAGCACAATACTCTTTTCCAAAAAAAATAAACAGTTAAAGTCTGGTTGGACTCGAACTGGGACATGGACTGTGAGCCAGATCTGTGTGTGTCTGACCTCATTGAAGCTGCTGTGTAATTCTGAATAGGAGCAAATACTTGCTTCAATACACAGTGCAAAAACAGCGTCCACATACTTTTAACCATGTAATTGTGGTTTCTAGTGACATTAAATTCAGAAGTGAAGGAGCACATCTTGCCAAGACCTTTTCAATAAGGTTGGACTCTTTGTTAACAAGTTGTGTCAGTTTCTGGAGGTTTGCATCGACAGGATCATGGGTAGCCGTCGGTGAGCCTAGCGGGAGGGCATAGACAGAAAAGAAAAGACGACAGGACACTGATTCTGAAGAAAAGCAGGCATTTTTACAAACATGGGAGAAAGGTTAGAGCAGATACAGAGTGCAGCCAAAGAGACATACTGTAGCAAATCACTCGAAATAGCCACGAGGCCTGAGACCATGCTGTTATTAAACTGTCTTTTAGTATCTGCTAAAAGCCAAATAGAAGGGTAACAAATCATGAATGTCTGGTTAAATGATTTATTTCTATGATTCAGCAGCAAACAAATGGAGGTTGAGATAAACTAATAAAAAGAAGAAAGAGAGCAGAGCATGACCAATACTATGTTTTTTGTGGTTTTATTAATATAGTACTATAAGACAGGCTATGACAGAGGTCTTACTACTTACAGTCCATTCTCTTCTCAGCAGGGGCATCGGTAAAGTAGTTTTTAAGGATGGTGTTGCAGAACTGGCAGAGGTTATCAAGTTGGTTCAGGTGCTTCTGAAGCTGCCCACTGGGCAGAGGGGCTTTAATTAGAGGGGCGATATGGCCAAAGACAAAGGCGTCCAGGCTTGTAGGCCTGGCAGATAGAAAACATGGTGAACTTCAGGCTGATACACATTTAAAGGGATAGTTCACCCCAAAATGAAAATTCTGCCATCATTTATTCACCCTCAATTCATCCCAACCTTCATGACTGTCTTTCTTCTGCTCAACACAAAAGAATACATTTTGAAGAACGTGGGTAACCAAATAGTTGACAGTAGCCATTGACTTCCATAGTATACCACAGCTACTGTGTTCAACGGCTGAAAGAAATGTAAGTTTGGAACAACTAAATTATTTAAATGAGAAAATGATGACAGAATTTTCATTTTTGGGCAAACTATCCTTTTGGCTCACTTATACACTAGCGTTCAAAAGTATAGAGTTGGTAAGATTTTGTAAAGTTTTAAAAGAGTATCTTATGCTCACCAAGGCTGCATTTATTTGATAAAAAAAAGCAGTAATATTGTGAAATTATATACTAATATTATATTATAACGTTTTTCTGTTTTAAAATATAAATTATTCCTGGTGAGGGAAAGTCTGAATTTTCAGCAGCATCATTGAGTAAATTAAATTTTAAAATATATTGCCATAGAAAATGTTGGGAATTAAATAACAAAAATGAAACCCACTGATTGCCACTCTATGGACAAAAAACACTAACTCTATTTTCACAAAATATATTTTTTATGTTCCACGAAAGCAAAAAAGAAAGTCATACAAGTTTGGAATGACATGAGAGTGAATTAATGATGACAGACCTTTTATTTAAAGAAGGTGATAAATATAATACAATAAAAGAAGTGAAAAACTCACGTGTCTCCAAAGAAGAAATGGAAGTTCCCAAGTCTGTGGGAGAGCAAGTTCAGGCACTCTTTGGCTTCACTGTAGATCTATAAGAAATTCTATTACTAACAATACAATTTTTATATTCATTATTATGAGGAATGGCACAACTACAAGAGCACATTTGTTGTGTAGCATATTTCATGATCCTCTGGATTCTACACTCCACCTCAGGCAGATTTGCTCATGAGGACAGACAATTTTCCTGAGATAAACTGTTTTCCATCTCACAATGTAGAACCGCAGACATTTCCATTTCACCATGGCATTGAAAAAAAAAAAGAATTCAAGGCAATGCATGACAGTTAATGTCTCTGACGTAATGTTATGATCGTTCATGATTGTGGATCTGTTTTCTCATACCTTTCCCTCTACTTCTGTGATGTTCAGCAATGGCGACTCTGCTTTGGTCAGTAAGATTCGGGACAGAGCCAAGCTGGCCTGTCGACCCGGTACAAAGAAGTTAAGGGGGAACGGGGAATGTGACGTAAACCAGGGTCGGGTCAGGTTAGCATAGTTCTCTGCATCCACCCAGAATGTGTGCATCTACATATTAACAGCACAGATGTACACTTAATCCATATGATGATCATTATGAGGATAAGAAACAGGGTTTCGGTCAGTAAGTGAATTGCAGATGGACCCACCAGTGCTGGCCGCAGCTTTTCCTCCAGGAGGGCGATATAAGCCATCGTATCTGCACCTTGCTTAGCTGTCAGCTCATAGTCGGCATTGAATCTCTGTGTGGATTAAGCAACACATGTATTATTGATATTTTAATATACAATCAAAGGAGCATAATCACTCTTCCTCAAGCACATCATACTTCATTATTGTATGAATTTATTTGGTAAAGTCATGTAATAAGTAGGATAATATATAGTCAGCTGATCAATAAACTCATCAGGATTCTTCTGCTGACAAACACTTTACACAAAAATGAGAAAATCTGTAAACAAATATGAATTTCTACCTGTTTTCGTAGGAAGTTTAGAATTTGTGTTGGTTCTGTGACTGTGGATCCCTCATAGTGTAGCTGTGGCACAGATGCTGTCAGGGAGAAACATGACAGCTGCAGTTTAACCATGGCTTCAGCAATGTTTGGTATTCACAATGTTACATTTGGAAAATGACATGGATGCTTGTGGCTACATCCCAGACTTTCACTACATTAAACAAGCTCTAACACCAATATTATTAAAATCAGTTTTTTTTTTCTGACCTGTGATAGTCCTCCATGTCCAGTCAATAGACTTTACTGCAAGTTTCGCACCTGAAAATTTTACATATGCCTGTAAGAGAACATTAAAAACATAAGAAGGTGAACAGATGATTGATTAGGGGTTAAGTAAATATGAATAATAATCACTAAAGCGCTATACTGTAACTAGGACTTTTATTGTGCATTTTTGCTAAAGGTTATCAGAACGTATGCTTTTAGGCAGCTGCAAAAAAGAAAAAACAAATCTACACTCCAGCACAAAACACAAGCACGTGTTTATAATCTATATTCTAGGTGAAAAGCGTTTAAAAGGAGCCCATACCCTTCAGATCCTATCAGCATTTTTCCTCTGACCTTCAAGAAATAAAACCCGGAGTTGTGCGACACATATCAGCTTACTATTATCAACCAGTCAAACCAATGCAATGCAATAGAGTCAAGCTGCTTTTGGCTTGACAGCTACGGTAACAGGAGGCATCAGCCGACAACTGAACTGCCGCATAAATAGTGCACAGAGACTTTTATTTATCAAAGTGACTCGGATAACGTCCAGCTATCCGGATCCCAGGACACATCATGTCTCTCCAAAAATGCATCGACGTTCGTGATTAAAAATTACATTGTGAATATAAATACAGCACAAGCGTTAAAATATGCCGTGTTGTTACCAGCACGATGAGAGAGTCTGTGTGCACGGATGGCAGATCCCAGTCGCCTCCCCAGCAGAGCAGCTCCATGGGTTCCGCCATGTTGGTGTGCACCATTCACACACACACACACACACACACACACACACACACACACACACACACACACACACACACACACACACACACACACACACACACACACACACACACACACGAGTCCAGCAGCATCCCGGTGCGCCAGGAGAGAACTTGCACCCAGCAAATGTTTGTTAAAAAACATAAATGGAAGCAAGACACCGAAACCTTACTTTTTATTGAGAAAAAATGTGTAGTTAAATTACAGTTATGAAAATGTTTACGATTACAATGGGGATTACATCTGAATATTTTCTCACATACATATTTAATAGACCCCCCCCCCCACCCAATGCACTGACTGCTCTAAAATATAAGAGGAGTTTAGGACACAGAATAGGACACATGCTTATTCAATAAGGTTGAATTTTCCACGAGTTGATATGATTCTTTAGAGTCTTAATGAAAAATATGTAATATAGTTCGGTTAAAATTTCTCAGTGGTAATGTAAAAAACACCTTTTTTACCCTGTCAAAAACAGCTCTTTCCAGACCAAGCCGTTTTGTTGCCTTTTCCTTTAAATGTTAATGAGCTCTGCTGACCCCGCCCCTCTCTTACTAGCAGCTTTCTAAGAGACTGTTTACTTTAGCCACATTCATCAGTAGCCCCTCTCTGCAGAACACAAGATCCAGGGGGCGTGGTTGGATCCACATCTAGGGGGTGGAGATTGGTAGGTTTAGGGGTGGAGCTCTGGAAGATGTGCAGGTTTAGGAATCAGGGGGTGGAGATGGGTAGGGTGTATGTAAGGTGGGAGAAGTTGGATCTGGATCTTGGGTTCTGCAGTGAGGAACTGTGTTCACATTCATCGTAAAACTTGCTAATTAGCACATTATTAGGAAAGGCAATTTGCAAAGATTCATTAAAAAAAACCTTATACTCACTTTTTCTGTAGGTGAAGCTGGACCACGAATGATTCGCACGAAGATAGACGCATTTAGGTTGACCACGGGCGCATTCCCTTCAGAAACAAATGCAATCCAGCAGCTCAGATGTTGGGAGTTAATGACGACTGCTATGTTCATTATTACATCCAACAACAAAACACCTCAATCGCTTAGGAGTCATTCTTATCTGCATCTGCTCCGGCGGTGAAACAATGGTGGACTGATGACAGCTTACACAGGGCGGGTCTAAGGTAAGACGCCAGTCCAGTCTGTGCTGAAACACTACTGTCAACCAAACAATCATAGGAGGGGCCTGTCTGTGTGACATCACAAAGACAGGCATCTGAGATCGGCTCGATTTGAGAAAGGGGTAAAGATTTTAATAGATTAAAAAAAAAAAAACACTGGGTGGATTTTTATCATTATAGGGTGGTTGTGTACACACACTGCCAACACACATTTCAGTTCAAACTACTTGTAAAACATCCGATGTCCCCTTTCAGATTAACTGTTTTTTTCCAAGCCATTTTTAGATGTCAGTGTTTCCTAGAATAATGTAGTAAATAGTAGTATAGCTATATCTTCTTATGGTTTTAAATCTATATTTAAACTCAGAACGAACTCAAATTAAAAAGAAGCACTAAAGTCTGATTTTGTGGTGCCTGTGCTTTAAAATTAAATGATTATAATCTTAATTCAAGTGAAGAAGGATTTTAAAGGTCTGACAGTATTCAGTGTTGAGCCCTAGTGTAAGGTTAACCCTATCTGCTTTAAATGTTTGAAAAATGATTAAAAGCTGAAAACATTTATTAGAAATTTAGAAATGTAATCATAAGTAATCAATTGTAATTAGTTACATTAGACTATAAAGTAATTGAAATAGTTACACTATTATTACATTTTAAATCTTGCAATCTGTAACTTATTACATTTCCAAAACAACCTTCCCAACACTGTAAATAAATAATAGAAATAAAATAAAAATAGATTATATACAGTAGATGTATATTTAGAATAAGCTAACTAGAGGCAGTGACCTGATGATTTTGGCATCTTAAAACAATTCTGTTAGGTTTATTATTTATTTATCTGTTTTCTTTATTTGAGAATCTGCAGGATACAATACACAGGCAGTTGTAGAGTTAATGTGGTAAACTCATTCATATGAAGCTGAAAGTTTAATTGATTTTCCATAACTCATCTGTCGTAACACTCAAACTGGCAAGACTCAGCAGGGCCATGTCACGCCAGATCATTCCTGTAAATGTGTTCTTTCTTTCTCTTTCATTCTTTCTTTCTCTCTTTTTTGGCAGACTGTTTGATTAAATGCAGTCGGATTGTAAAGCCAATATTATTTCTGTGTAAAAATCCACAGTTGCAACTTTTAAGTACAATTTAATTGAAAATGATAAATGTAAAAAAAAATAAGAACAAGAACTCTTTTAATTATTATTATTATTATTATTATTATATTTTTTATTTATTTATTTATTTATTTATTTGCTTTCAAACGCATTTGTTTAATTAGATAATTTAAACCAGAATATTCATTGCAACCTTTAACTAGCTGGTACAGGTTCTGACCAAAAACCAAAGCATATCCTCCCATCTTTTATCATCATTAACAAAGAGCTCTTGTAGAAGGTTTTGATCTGACCTGCTCACACCAATATGTGACTGGTAAAAGCACAGACGCATTCTGGAGGAGGTGCTTGGTCACACCTTATATAGAGAGAGACATCTGAAAAGCGTAAATCACTTGAGCACCAGTCTGGTTCTCGTTCATCTGCAGGGCTACAGGGAACAGGGCTACTGATCAAGACTGAATCAGGGGTCAGAGCAGAAACTATTTTTCCAGGAATAAGGGTGGAACAATTTAACTGGATTTGCGACATAAAAAAAAAAAATCCACAATGTGTACTTGGATAAGAATCTTATTCAGTTTACAGTTAATTTTACAATTCTTTGATACAGTGAAAACACAAGGAATTGGTAAGTCCTTAAACCTTATAATAGTTAAATATTTAATATTTAAGAAATTAAAATGTTTTGTCAATGTTAATATTCTTGCATTTTTTTATTTGCATATATTTACAAAACTGTATATGTGTGAAAGTGTACATGCCTTGATTTTCTACTGTTAAAATGTGAAATAAATGAAACTCAACTCATTTCTGATTAAATATAATATCAATATTAGCATAAAGGAACTCTTTTTTTCAGTTAGGCAGGTCATTTATCACTACATAAATGCCATAAATTCTCAGGAAATCCCCCAGCATGCAGTGGGATTAACAAATGTGGAACTGTAAAAAATCAAGAGTTGAGAGAACTTAAAGTTTAAGGCAACCAGCTCCAGGAGATTTTTGAGTTTTCTCAACTTGTTTTTGTAGGAGAGTTTTGCGTTTTCTCAATTTTTTGGTGGAAAAACTGAATAAACTTTAGATTTTTTACAGTGTTCTATGAAATGACCATTAGTTGAGGACCAATCTGGCAATGACCTTATTGGTTGCTTTTTATATTGTGTCCTGGACAAAAGAGTAGCTGAATAACATGTATTACACAAATGCATCAAAAACCATCAGTATCCAGGGCAAATCTGTTGACAAAAATGCTAATTTTGCAGTTTATGATCTTCTGGTGTCACCGGATTGCTTACCTGACCTTCTGCAAGGAGGAATACAGGCAAAGAACATGGACAACGTTTTTATCCTTGCAAGTCTGCAGCTGCAGAACAAAGCTCCAACTCGGGTCTTCCGCATCTTCAATGCCCTAGACAACACAGATTATTTTGATTTCACCGTTCAGGGGAAATTCAACAAAGGTTTGTGTGATCAGAGCTCACTAATGTGCTTTATGTTCAGTGGCTCAATAGAAACTTGATATGTATACTAAAGACTTTTTCTGTTCACAGTCGTTTTGAAACATCTGAAAAGCAATGGAAAGGTTGGATCAACCATTTTCGGTAAAGTGCCACTGACAGATGGTCAACAACACCATATACTGCTCCACTTCAGCGGGCTGCAGCAGGGCACCCCCACCACAGCCCTTTATGTGGACTGCAGGCTGGTGGAGAGAGTGCAGGACGTGCCACTGGCCTTTAAAACACTGCCGCAGGGCACAAAACGAATCACGCTCAAGACCCTGTCAACATCATCCCAGGTAATCCTAGAAGGTGGAACAAATAATATCATTAGTCTGTTTATCTATGCATACAGTAAACTGTAAAAAAAATAATAATAATAATCTACAGTAAAAAAAAAAAAAAAACTGTCATCTCTGGTCATCAGAAAATCATTGTAAAAAAATGCTACAGGTTTTGCAGGATACTTGTATATTTTACAGCTTGTAACAGTATATTTCATTCAGTGATATAATGTTAATATGCCTACTGAACACTACCAATATCTGCCTTTTTAACTTAAAATATACTGATAATCAGACAGAGATTTACTTTAAATTTCACCAAGCTGATTTATTAAGTTTATTGAATCTTATTTTGACGTTACAAAGTGGTTATAGCTTATCTAAGTGTGTGAATTGTTTACTTACTTTTTAAAATGAGACTTCCCATTAGCACCGCTATATTTGTGAATGCGGAATGCACACAAACACAAGAGGCGGGATTCATAACCAGTCATATCCAATCATATCGTGATAGAGGCATGGCCTTCATTCTCAATTATTCATTCTCAATTATCCCCCACCAAACTTACCGCACACAATCAGGGGTTTGTTAAAACTCAATGGGCTCAGTGGAGGCGAGACTCCTGCTGTAACTGTTAGATAATGTTTTTTTTTTTAGAAAAACAAGTGATTTAATGCACTATTTTGTACTATCGGCATTGTTTTACTTTTGTACTACAAATTTCTTTCTCATCCAATATTTTGAGGAGGCACTGCCTCCCTTGCCTCCCCAGAGGAAATGCCTCTGCTGATAACCACCCTAATATACAGGTTTCACAATAAAAAAGCCACATGATGAATCAGAGTTCATTGCAAGTGCATTAAATGTCCATAAATCACAGCCAATACATGTGTGAAACAAAATTATTTGTACAAAATATAATCACATGTGATGAGTTAAAAACCATAAATTTGACAGTATTTTGCTGTAAAATTACATGTAATGTGGAGTTAAACTATTAACAGTTTTTCACTGTTTAAGGTAACTTAAACTTAATCAATTAGTGTGTTTTACTGTAACATTTAAGTGTTTTTCTGTAAAACTATAACAAAACTTTTGTTACAGTGTGTGAATATGTACCCGTGTTACAGGACAAGTTGATAGACCTCAAACTGGTGCTTGATGAGTCTATTGATAATGTGGTAGAGCTTCAGGACTGCAATGCTCCAGAGCACAGTGACAAGAGCGAAACACTGCAGCCTGTACTAGGTGAGGCTATTGTTTCTCCGTCATCTGTGTCTTATTCAGCTTTAGTTTTGTTAATGATTGGTTATTTGATTTTTTTTTTTTTTTTTTTTTTTTTTTTTTTTGAATACAGAGAATATCATTATGTTACATTTCTGCAGGAACAACTTCAAAAATGGAAGCTGGCCCAATGTTTGAGCTCATGCGAATGATCCAAGAGTTGAAACAGAAGGTCGATCAGCAGGTAACTTGAAATTGAGTGGGGAAACAGTTCCTTAAAGGGATAGTTCACACAAAAAGTACAGTTCTTTTGAGTTCTTTTTAGGAACAGATCATTATTTTCACTAAATCAGTTGACAGAACCAGTCTGAATGATTCCTGCATCAATCAGGTTTCATCTCACTGGTTCAATAATGGCGGGGAGATTATTAATGTTTATCAATCTGGTGCTCACACAAAGCTAACGAAGCCTGTGGACTATATTTATGATAAAAATGTTGTTTTGGTTATTTGAAGCTTGAAAATCCCCTATTCATTGTAGAATTAGTGACCAGATAATTTCTTACAAATATTTGAAGTTTCCATTTTTGGGTGAACTATCCCTATAATAATAACAGCATAATAACAATCTGTTTTCCTAACAGATCAAAGAGACCGCTGACTTGAGAAAGACTATCATGGAGTGTGTTCAATGCAATGGTAAGACTTTAGTTAAAAAGTTACAAAACAGCTATAATGAGAAAACATTTACAAGTTTTCCGTGTCTGTGCTCAGAATGAGAGCACAGAATTAACTTAGAATGAGGAGGTTGAAGGTGAACTCAAGTGTTCTGTTACCATTTAGATGGGTCTGGACGGGACAAAGCAGGACTACAGGATAAAAATCCGTCCAAGTGCGGGCCAGGGGTCTGTTTTAAGCTGGACATGTGTATTAAAACAGCTGAAGGTGTGGAATGTGCACCCTGTCCTGAGGGCTACACTGGAGATGGTGTCCAATGTGATGATGTAGATGAGGTTAGACTTAAGATGCTGAGTTTTTGTTCAACATAATACTGTACTATTATTTATGTCTTTCTGTGATTTGAATCAAGTTTGGCTGTTTATGATGTTCATCTAGCCACTTATTTCCTGTTTACTTCTCATATAGTTACATACTTAGGAAAGAACAAGAACACTCATGAAGACTTGTTTTATTTAATTGTATTTATTTCCATTACTCACTGCAGTATCTCAATAGCTCAGACTGTTCAACACATCTGACATTGTGTTCTACCTAAATGCTGAACAATAAAACTCAGTTAGCAACACATAATGATTTATTAACATATAATTATGTTTCAGTAAGGGTTGTAGACTAATAATTGTTTAAACTGTTACGTAGGCTCTAAGGTCATTTTCCAATGGTTTTTATAGAACTTTTCACAGATCGCAGTGCAATCGTGTTACTTAATCATCCATATACTACAGGGCATTGTTTGTTGAACATCATAAATCCAGCTAACCTTATAAACTGTTTAATTTTAGTGCCAGTTCAACCCATGTTTCCCTGGTGTTCGGTGTATTAACACTGCACCAGGGTTCAGATGTGAGAAGTGTCCACGAGGCTTCATTGGTCCAGAAATCCAGGGTGTGGGCGTTCACTATGCTCAGACAAACAAACAAGTATGTATTTAGAACAGTTCATTAAAATAATTAAATTAACCAGTGTGTATGTATATATATATATAATCTATATATATATATATATATATATATATATATATATATATATATATATATGTGTGTGTGTGTGTGTGTGTGTGTGTGTGTGTGTGTGTTGCGCGCTACCATTCAAATGCTTGGGGTAGGTAAGATTTCTTTTTAATAAACTTTATACTTTTATTCAACAAGGATGCATTAAATTGATCAAAAATGTCATGCATTAAATTGATCAAAAATTGATAATGTTAAAAAAGATTTCTGATAAAAGCAGATAAACGCTGTTCTTTTGAACTTTATATTCATCAAAGAATCCTGAAAATCACAATTTACATGAAACTGTTAAGCAGCACAACTATTTTCTACATGATATTAATAAGAAATGTTTCTTGAAATCAGCATATTAGAATGATTTCTGAAGGATCATGTGACACTGAAAACTAGAATAATGACTGGTAAAAATTCAGATCAAATTAATGCAGCATTGGTGAGCATAAGAGACTTATAAGAGAATCTTACCGACCCCTAACATTCAAACATATTATGTAATAAGACTTTTTGAAGCACTGTCTAATGTATGCGAATGATACAGAATGATTACCGTATTATATAAAATGATATTTACACGGTACTCCAATTACAACTACAAGTTCAAAAATAGTATTACCATGATACAATTAGTAAAAATGGTATTGTTTGTGATTTTAGTACCATACTGTGATTAACACCATATTTATCATTTTTATCAGATATGTAATGATATTGATGAGTGCCAGGTAGATAACGGTGGCTGCACACCCAATTCATACTGCCATAACACAGTGGTAAGACTACAACTATCCTAGATTACCCATTGTACTAATGTGGCCAGTGGCAGGTACAGTAAATATAGTTTATATGTGAAACTTGCTTTTTTGTAGGGTGCGTTTCACTGTGGGATCTGCAAGACTGGATTCACGGGTGACCAGAATAGAGGCTGCATAAGTATTGGCCTGGACCCTGCTCCTCCAACTGAAAGGCTGTGTGGAAACGGCCAGCCAAATCCGTGTGACATCAACGCAGAGTGTGTTGTGGAGAGAGATGGGAGCATCAGCTGTGCGGTGAGACGTCAAGCATTCACACAGATGTTTTGTGTACTTGTGCATTTCAAGAAAACATAAAGAGATGTTGGTGATTTTCTATGCCATTCTTTTGAGCCAGGACACAACTTTCTCAGCTGACATCTTTGTTGCTTTTAGTGCCAAATTGGCTGGGCAGGAAATGGCTACGTGTGTGGAAAGGACACAGACATTGACGCTTATCCAGATAAGAAACTTCAGTGCAGAGATGGAACCTGCAAGAAGGTGATCTTCACGTGACCTGTTATTTTTGTTAGAAGTTTCGTTCATCAGCAGTAGTTAACACATTAGATATCGCGAACTGAACAATGAACAACATTCTCTTCATTTATCAATCGAGGTCAATTTACAAATATACGTTTCCACAAAAGTTTGGGTTCAGTTATACAATAAAAACTTTACTATTTTTTACAATTGCATTACGAATCTTACTGAACCCAAAGCTTTGAATGATAGTGTTTATTTTCATGTTTATTCATAAATTAATAACATTTGCACAACTTGAAATTGTTACTATCATTTTACTTACTATGTAAAACTTAACATTCATCAAGATTAAAGGGATAGTTCACCCACAAATGAAAATTATGTCATTAATTACTCTCTGTCATTAATTATGTCATTCCAAACCCGTTAAGACCTTTGTCCATCGTCAGAACACAAATTAAGATATTTTTGATGAAATCCAAGAGCTGTCTGGCCCTCCAAAGAGAGCAATGTAACTGAAATGTTCCCAGACCCAGAAACACAGCAAGGACATAGATAAACTAGTCAATACTTTTTATGTGCAAAGAAAACAAAAATAACAATTTTATTCAACAATTTCTACTCCTCTAAATGTCCATCTTCTGCCAGTATTCTCGTAGCTTCATAAAATTACGGTTGAACCACTGGAACATTTCAGTTACATTGCCGTCTATGGAGGGTCAGAAAGCTCTTGGATTTCATCAAAAATATCTTAATTTGTGTTCTGAAGATGATAGATGGTGTCACAGGTTTGGGATGACATGATGGAATTTTCATTTTTGGGTGAACTAACCCTTTAAGAAATAAAGAATAATTGTTATTCGAAGTAATGTTAACAAACTGAATCTTATTGTAAAGTGTTACCAGATTATTATACTTTTCATTTTCAGGATAACTGCATTTTTGTTCCAAACTCGGGCCAAGAAGACGCAGACAGAGATGGGAAGGGAGATGCCTGTGATGAGGATGCAGACAGTGATGGCATCTCCAATGACCAGGTACAGATTAATCAATATTAGATCATGATTTGATGAACTGAGAAGCTCCTTTCAATGTCAGTGCTTGCATGACTGTATTTGTACAGGACAACTGCTGGTTGGTTCCTAACATAGACCAGAAGAACAGTGATAAAGATCTCCATGGTGATGCTTGTGATAATTGCGTAC
Source organism: Cyprinus carpio (assembly GCF_018340385.1). Classification (NCBI taxonomy): domain Eukaryota; kingdom Metazoa; phylum Chordata; class Actinopteri; order Cypriniformes; family Cyprinidae; genus Cyprinus; species Cyprinus carpio. Next base: position 18,372,694 of record NC_056601.1, read on the forward strand.
ACATGGAGAACCCAGACCAGCGGGACACAGACAAAGACGGACTCGGAGATGCCTGTGATGATGACATAGACGGGGATGGTAATTTAATTCAGGGCTTATTTTGTCAAAAAATCAACTTCACAATTTTTGCACACATTTTTCCAATCTCTGCCAGTATTCCATCTGCTATGCGGCTGCTGTGTATTTTATTTAGTTGCAGAAATGGAGTGTTATGTTTTAAATATCCTTTTCACCCTGTTTTTTTATCAGGATTTTCCTGTGCTTAGGTCATTTTATAAGGAAAAACAGAATCTTCTGTGTTATTAAAGCTCAAATTAGAGTGCTCTTTAGCCTGCACGGGTCATGTAAAACTGAAGTGACCTTTAGGGATATACTAACTGCTTCTACGGCACCACACTGATCATTTTCTTTAAAATTGTCAATTATTTGTTCCAGTCTGAAATGTGCAAAATAGAGTCCAGGCAGCGCTTGACATTTACGGTCTGTTCATCAAGGCAGAAATCCAGACACTTGACTTGATACTTTAGAGCTTGGTCATGTCTCCTTTGAGTAACCACATTTCCACCAAGAACCTGCGCCAAGAGCTGCTGACGCGTGGAAACTATTCCACAGAAGTCTTTCTGAAACACCGCCACCTTGTGTCATAACCCGACAAACTGCACACAAAGACATCACTGTATACTCTATAACACCGCAAACACCACAGTGCATTTCTCCTGATGGAGTTTGCTCCATTCAGTGACATTTTAGACAGTATTCCTCTGTATAATACTTTCATTTATAGCACTGGTGCTCTGGCTCTGACTCTAGGGATGAATCACTGAATGCATCCATGTACATTCTCTATTTCTGATAGGTTTGAAGAACATCCTGGATAACTGTCAGAGGGTTCCCAACCCTGACCAGAAGGACCAAGATAATGACGGTGTTGGTGATGCATGTGACAGCTGCCCTAAGGTGCCAAACCCCAACCAGGTGCCAAACAACTTTATTTCTATTCTATTCTATTCCATTCTATTCTATTCTATTCTATTCTATTCTGTGTATTTTAATAAAATCGTGTTTTTGTCTCATCTAGTTTTTAAACCTAAATTTGAACCTAATTTAAATGGATAGTTTTAGCTATTTAGTATTTGCTGTTGTTTTTAAAAATCACTGTTTCTTGAAAACTGCTTTTCTACCTCTGTTTTAGGGAGTCAAATTATTTAGGCATTTTATCAACTGTTTATCTCAAAATTAGTAGTTATCCATGTTAACAAACTAAAACCAAAATTATTATTATTATTATTATTTTTTACATTTAGTTTAACTTGATGTAAAAAAGGGGTAAATAAAACTACATAGTCATATTTGAAAAATAATCACAAAAATGCCAAAAATATTCATAAAAATGACAAAAACATAAACCAATTAAAACTTTACTGAAAAAATGAAAATAAAAAATATAAAAATAAATAATTCAAAAATATGACTAATAACAATAATAGTACCTCAATAATGCAAATAAATAACACTGTTTCATACTGCCTAGCATCACAGCATTGAGTTTTTAGTGAGATTTATTTACACAAAATAGCATCTTATTATACTGGCAGAATCACTCTTATCACTGTACATATCCAAAAACCATCAAACAATGCTGACCAATCTAGTTAAACAATATTAAACGAGCAAGAGTACTGTTGTGCCTAATTATGCTCGTTGCCTGCTAATATTCACAAAACAACACGATTCTGAGTTGCTTTGATTCTGAGAACAGTTCAGTGAATCAACAATAAGTGAATATACAAAGAATTGCCAGCTATTTTGGGCTTTTTTTTTTTTTTTTTTTTTTTTTTTTTTTGCTTCACCAACGAAAACAGTTAAAGAAAACAAATCCAAAGCAGAAACAACCTCTCGTGACTCTGAGCAACACACAGAATCGTTTGAGTGAATGATTCAATGATTCACTCATCTCGTCCGGAATGAATCAGCGTTATGAGTTAAACTCTTGAATGAAAGATTCAGTCACAAAACAGTCATTTGCCACCTACTGGCCTACTGGTGCGAATACAAACAAAGGAAGCTATCCGAACAAGTCCCTGTGTTTTTAGGTTCCTATATCAGCACTCTTTTAAGGCCTCTTGTCCAGATTCAGGGAAACAAACTGTTGTATAATGTGTATTTAGTATATTTTGTATGTATATTTTGTCATTATTCATATTTTCAACCTGTCTTCTATTTTCTTTCAATCAGTCTGATGTTGATGATGATCTTGTTGGAGACACTTGTGACACAAACATTGACAGGTAGAGTCTGATTTTTTACCTTTCTCTTTGATGGTCAATATAAAACAAGTTTATAACGTAGGTCTTTTGTTCCAGTGATGGAGATGGTCATCAGAACACCAAAGACAACTGCCCCAACATCATCAACAGCGCACAGCTGGATACTGATAAGGATGGACTTGGAGACGAGTGTGATGATGACGATGATAATGATGGCATTTTGGATGATAAAGATAACTGTAGACTGGTGCCAAACCCAGACCAAAAGGATGAAAACAGTACGCACAGCAACATGTGTTTAGTAGGATGTCACAAGTTGTTCAGTTAATCAAGAAAAATGTTTTAGTTTACATTTTTTTAAAAGCTAATTCAAGGACATTTGTGTTTTAAAGTGAAGAATTAAGCAAAATGTTTTTTTCCCTGCTCTTCTTTGTCAGATGATGGGGTGGGTGATGACTGCGTTGGAGACTTTGACAAAGATCATGTGATAGACAGAATCGACACCTGTCCTGAGAATGCAGAGATCACTTTGACTGACTTCAGAGCCTATCAGACCGTGGTTCTGGATCCAGAGGGAGAGGCTCAGATCGACCCCAACTGGGTTGTTCTTAATCAGGGAATGGAGATCGTCCAAACCATGAATAGTGACCCAGGACTAGCTGTTGGTATGTTTATGTGACCCACACCATTCAAATCATCCTGAGTATTTCCATGGTGAATAGATCAGCTAAACCAGCACCAATCCAGCATAGACCAGCCTGAAAATTCATATTGGTCTTAATTGTTCTTTTAAAAAAACACTCATTTTCCAACACCCCTAATGTTAAATAGTTGAGTTTTACTGTTTTTGAATCCATTCAGCCGTTCTCTCTGTCTGGCGGTAGAACTTTTAGCTTAGCTTAGCATAGATCATTGAATCTGATTAGACCTTTAGCATCTCGCTCAAAAATGCCAAAGAGTTTCTATATTTTTCCAATTTAAAACTTGACTCTTCTGTAGTTACATCGTGTACTAAGACCGACGGAAAATTAAAAGTTGTGATTTTCTAGCCTGATATGGCTAGGAACTATACTCTCATTCCGGTGTAATAATCAAGGAACTTTGCAGGATATTATGCAGCGCCTGAAAATAGGCTTTTTGGAAGTTACCTAGCTGGGACTATTTTCAGATTCAATGATCTATGCTTGTCGTTTTCTCTTAAAGGGATAGTTCACCCAAAAACGAAAATTCTGTCATCAGTTGCTCACCCTCATCATGTCGTTCCAAACCTGTAAGACCTTTGTTCATCTTTGGAACACAATTAAAGATATATTTGATGAAATCTGAGAGCTTTCTGACCCTGCATAGACCGCAATGCAACTACCATGTTCAAGACCCAGAAAGGTAGTAAGGACATCATTAAAATGGGTACTCCACTCAAAAATGATAATATCCCCTCATCAGTTACTGACTGTTGTACCAGATTTATATGACTTTTTTTTCTTCTGTGAAACACAAATTTTTGTAAGATAATATAATTCAAGTGGATGGGCCCCTCAAAGTTGATGCTTCAAAAACCACACAAAACAAAAGCAATGGTAATCCATGCAACCACAGTGGATGAATCAGCATCTTCTGAAGCAAATTTACAGTTTAAAAAAAGTTTAAAATATTAGTATTTTTCACACCTTCAGAAGACATTAAACTGGGGTTACTTTTGTGTTTGTTTTGCATGTTTTTGAAGCATCAGACAGAAAGTCAAATACATCTAGGATGGCATGAGAGTGAATGAATGAGGAGAGAATTTTCATTTTTTGAGTATCTCCTTTACTAAAGAATCATTTCTGTATCAGTTTTGTTTAAGTCATGGTTGAAACATGAGCTTTAGTGTTTTGTTTTTAAATGAAAATCTGGCCAAAGTGTGACACAGTCTTGCCACCACAAACAGGGTACACAGCATTCAGTGGCGTGGACTTTGAGGGCACCTTCCACGTGAATACAGTGACCGATGATGACTACGCAGGCTTCATCTTCGGCTACCAGGATTCCTCCAGCTTCTATGTGGTGATGTGGAAGCAGACAGAGCAGACGTACTGGCAGTCCGTGCCCTTCAGAGCCGTGGCTGAGCCTGGCATTCAGCTTAAGGTCCCAGCGCTCTTCATCTCTATTACTGTCTGAACGTGAAGCGTGCTTTTATCATTACTGCTAAACTGTGCAAAAGCACTTAATGGATGTTAAAGCTATAGCCAAATAGTTCTTTTGGACTTCAAGAATATCCCAATTAGATTTGATTATTCAATTTAAATAATAAACACACATACATGAATCAATATATTCGCATTTCTAGGCTGTGAAGTCTAAAACCGGGCCTGGGGAGTTCCTGAGGAATTCTCTGTGGCACACTGGAGACACAAACGATCAAGTGCGCATGCTGTGGAAAGACGCTCGTAATGTGGGCTGGAAGGACAAGGTGTCCTACCGCTGGAATCTGAAGCACAGACCCCAAGTGGGATACATCAGGTCAGACGCCGTGAATTGGAGAATTCAGACTTTACTGGATTTGGATGTGAGAAACATGTTTGTGGTGTTTCTCTGTTTTGGCACAGAGTAAAGTTCTATGAAGGTTCCGACTTGGTTGCAGACTCTGGAGTTGTTATTGACACCAGTATGAGAGGAGGCCGTCTTGGAGTGTTCTGCTTTTCGCAGGAAAACATCATCTGGTCCAATCTGAGATATCGCTGTAATGGTGAGTGCAGTGCTTGAACAATATTAGAATATTGATCATTTCAGTGTGTATCTTAATATACATTTTATGACATTTACAGACACAATCCCGGAAGACTATACAGAACAAGAGCAGCCGTAATGAAACGAAGATGAAATGAAACTGGAGAGCACTACTAGTGAGGTGACTGATGTTTTGGGTACTCATATTTCCAGTAAAACATGGACCATTTACTGACTTTTGCATTCAAGATGAATCCAGTTTTATAGTTATGCTGAATTTTCACTTCTGTAATGTTCACTGCACAAAAATGCAGTTCATCAGGAAAGAGCAAAGCCTGTGTGCTACTAAACACTCACTAAATGTTTTAATATTAATAAACTGAATAAATACATTTAATTTGTCAAGTTTTGTGCTCGGACTTGGTGGAGAATGTCATTGACCTGTAATCTTAAAGTGATAGTTTAAACAAAAATTTAAAAATAAAACAACCCAAAAAGCTGTTACTCCAAAAAAAAAAAATAAAAAAAAAAAAAAAAAAAAAATATATATATATATATATATATATATATATATATATATATATATATATATATATATATATATATATATATATAAAAATTAAGATAAAAAAAAATAAAAAAATGTTTGGGGTCTGTATAAATGTTTTCAGCATTCCCATCATAGGAATAAATTACATGTTAATATATATTTTAAAAGAAAAGTTAATTTAAAATTTGATTAAATGAATTCCTTGATGAGCATAAGAGACTTCTTTCAAAAACTGTAAAGTACAATGAATAAAATAGAAAAGCAAACATTAAAATGGACCATACAACTTATTTTGCAAGCCCCATGAAGGTTGTTTCACCATAAATTACACCTCTAATATTATAGTCTCATTTTCATATAGTATATGTGTAAGCTATTTCCTTTCTGTGCACAAATACAAATTACAAAACATTTCATACATTAAAACATTAAATAATTTAATAGACAACACAATTTTATTCATTTGTCTTTTTTATTGAAAGAACTGGCAATATCAATAAAAACACTAAAAAGAATATTGATCCTGCAGCAATTAAACTCATAGAACTTCCTTTCATGGAACGTACTGAAATGATGGGAAAAACTAAATAATAATACAAATAAAAATAAATCAATGCATATAAATGAGGACAAGAGTTGTTTGTAAACTTACTGTACATATTTTTGGATTATAATGTCTTCATGCAAAATTAGTGAGAACAACACAAAGCGCAAGATTACATTTTTTTGCAACATTATGAATACATCTAGTGGTCATCTTTACAATGGACTATTTACATAAAGCACATATTGCGATCAAATGTCACCTTTATGTTCAGCATATTTGTAAATAAAGGAAAGCATAATGTTTAATCCAGACAAACATTTAGCATCAAATTATTCAGAGGTTACATAAACCGTATACTTATAGCTTAATGCAGTTGTAGCATGTAGTGTTTAAGGCAATCATTAACTATTTGCTAATTTTGATTTATATAAAGGCCAAAAACGTCACCATCACCAGGAATATAAAGACATGCCAGCTCTAATTCTAATAAAAGAGATTTTGGTTTGTCAAAACATGTAGGACAGCTACAACTGCTACACAGGAAATAACCATTAAAAAAAATGTCACATAATTCCAGTTCTAGATTGTATTTCCTTCATCAACAACACTTCAACACTTTTTTTTTTCTACCAGGGAGCATCAGAAGTGCTGCATTACGTCTAATACAGGCAGCTCCTGTAAACTTAAACTGAACACCACAAATAAGAAATACAGACATGCACTTCTAGCAACAAAAACCTCTGAAAGATTAAATAGAATAGCTGAAACAATGCCTTTTAAGTATAAAAGATCATACAAACTCGTTCTTTGACAAATGACATGCTTGCAAGTCTAGTGCATGAGCTGGAATAAAATATTACAGGACATCCATGGTCTAAAGCACCATTTAAATTGTAACAAAAATCGAAAGATAAGAAACATCTATAGCTTCAGTGTTGCTGTTGGCCGTACAACAATCTGTGTGGCAGTTTGGGTGTTTGGGGCATAACGATGTGGCCTTGGCTTTGCCCGTCCATTCCAAATCATCTTAAAAACATTTACTGGGAATGGCAGTCACATGCTTTCCTTACAATGGTGATTTGATTCACTGGAAACAGCATGTGGAACGCATCACTACCTGAGATTTAAGATGAAGCCGAGGAATGTTGCGGACTTATTTGCAAATATTGTTTTGCTGTGGTTTTAAAAGGAAGTTATTAGGGTGCTTCAATAAATGCAGTGACATGATATCTCATATGAGTACATTTATTCACATATATGTACAGGGATAACCTTGCACAGTAATTTCTCAGCTGGTTTCGATCATGTTTCCAAGAGTGCAACTGGTGGTATAGTGTTCTGGTTTAGCAAGGCAGCACTTTCCTAACTACTGAGAAGAGATATTTCTATTAAATAAATATGTTCATTTACTCAAATAGGAAGTCTTGCTACCTTAGTGAGACATCATTGAAGTGAAATACTACTATAAAACACATTTGAAGACCTTTAAAAAAGGCAGACAAATAAATGAATGAAAATCACAGATGGTTTGTTGATTTGCATAGAATTCTTCAGCTACCAAAATAAAAGCGTAACGAGCAAGACACTTACAGGTGATGTGTGAGCCTGAGCAATGCTTTGTTTTTATACCTTCATGTATTGAGGAAAACAAGAGCCCTACATCAGCATGGGAGCAACTGTAACATGATTTCTGTAACAAATTTCCATGAAAATGTATTTAAAGACATAAAACATAAGCAGCTTTTGAGAAACCAAAAGCCATTACTATACTAAAACTATTAAAACAAATAAAAAAAACAAACAAAGAAATCTCTCACACAAACACACACACAGTAGTTTTAAATGGACAGTGGTGATACTGGATCATGTGTGAAGGGTTTCTAGGCTTGGAATCTCTTTGGGAAGAGCATGGGGACCACCAGGGTCCACATGTACAGAAATAAACAGACCCAACAGGATGCCATCTTGATCCAGAACACTGACCAGCTCCCCTCCAGCAGCCTCTCGATCTTTGCGTTCTCATAACTGCAAAGAGACAAGATCATGTGCATATTACATTTAAAAATGAAAATTCTGTTATTAATTACTTGTAAGACCTTTGTTCATCTTCTGAACACAAATTAAGATATTTTTGGTGAAATGGCTCATAGAAAACAAATTAATAGTAATAGTAATAGTAACAAACAAGAATACTACAGTAATAAAAATACTAGTATTATTTTATATAAATTATACTAAATGAATAAAACTTCAAACTTTAATTCAGACTAAAATTGAGTTTAAATGTTTTATATATATATATATATGTGTGTGTGTGTGTGTGTGTATGTGTATGTATATATACACACACAAATACATATACACACACACGTAGATATTTATACATATATAGACTCAAATAAGCAATAAGAAAACGTAACAGCTGGCCTGAGACATTTGAAAATGAGAAAGTTTTGTGTTGTTTTTGTTGCTATATACTTACTGAAACCAGTTGGTTACAGTCATCATGACGTAGAGGGAGCCGAGAAAGAAAACAAAATGGAAATAGCAGTAGCTGTAGATTGTTCCGTCTCTCTCATCATACTTCACATTCTGCCCTCCAGCAGTCTTCTCATCATCATAGTCCTCTGGAAAATATATAAAAAAAAACACCCGTTTTAAGAAACTGTAGTACTTCTTTTTGACCACCAGGAGGCTCCATCTACTTTTTTCAAGTGTCTGAGGCCCTGTCCACAGGGGGATTTTTATAAACAGTTTTTCCCTCTTTCGTTTTTAAAAAAATCTCCGTCCACATGAAAATGTGAAAGCATGCTATGAAGCACTGTCAAGAGCATGCCAAGCCAACAGGTGGCGCTATAATCTCAACTGTAAAGCCATGTTGGCCAATCAGAAGCCTGAAATAGTTTCCAGCAGGCGGAGATAACAGCGCACAGGACGACATCACAAGATAAAATCTCCACTTTCGCTGTCTACATGATAACACTGCAACTGGAGTTTTTAAAAATCTTCACCCTGGCAGGAGTTTTCAAAAATGTTCGGTTTCAGTGACCTGGTGCTGTCCACACAAACGCGGGTATTTTCAAAACTGCAGCTTTTTCTATGCAGTTTGGCCGTTTGTCCACACGCAAACACAGCACCAGGTCACTGAAACCGAACATTTTTGAAAACTCGCCACCTGTTGGCTTGGCATGCTCTTGACAGTGCTTCATAGCATGCTTTTGCGTTTTCATGTGGACAGATTTTTTTAAACGGAAGAAGGAAAATCTCTGTTTATAAAAAATACCTGTGTACGTGTGGACATGGCCTTAATGAATCCAAGTTAATGTCAAAAATATGTTATTCCTCTAACATTTAAGCTTGAAATCTTCATGTGTTGTCCTAAAATACTAGAGGAGGTGTTGGTTGAAATAAGTGTCTTACCTGTATCATCAACACAGCAGAAGCAGCAGCGTGCTCTCTGAAAAACAAAAACACAATTAGAAAAATGTGGTGTGATTAATAATATAGTTTGATGTAATGTTAAACACCGCAGAGAGAGACCACAGCAAACGTTCACCTCATTTTCAGGCATATCGTTCCTGTACACCTGCAATGCTGTTGAGCTCCTCTTGGTGGTGGAGATCAAACTGAAGGAAGAGTATTTTTAAGTTAACTCAAAAGGCATCAGACACATGGGGGCAGTGTTCTTTTTTTAACCATCAGATGTAAAAGCAGAGTATTCCCTAAAACTTCTCAAAATGCCACCAGACGAAAAAATAAGTCACTTTTTCTGCTTCAAAGCTTTGTTTTGTCTCATGAAAAGTAGAAATATGGCAAAAACATTTCAATGCGACACATAACAATGAATCACCAGTCTGACAACTAACACATAGGCATGTAAATATGGCTTTGGTGGAGAGGAGCGGCTCTAAAGAGAGAGCTTCAGCAGACATGTCTGCAGTTAATGAGAAACACATGTGAGTTCACGTCTTCACAGAATGAGAGCTTCTAATCTTCACTCCCTTCCTACCAAACTACCTGCTTTTAAATCTAAATGAACATCTTGTCATAACCAGATAATTACATGTTTCCACTCCTCCCAGGATCATTTTTGGGATCACCCATTTAAATAATATGTTATGGGGACTTGCATCCAGGCCAAGAATATCCCAGCTTATTTAAAGGGATAGTTCGCCCAAAAATCATGCCTTTCCAAACGGTATTATGTTTTCTTCAGTGGAATAAAATAAATTGCTTACTTGCCCAAAATAACAATACCTTTGAATATTTATTTAAATAAATATATATATTTTTTTTTAATTATGGCTGAGGGCATGATTTCTGGAAATGACCATTTAAAGGAATAGTTCACACAAATATAAATTAAAAAAAGAAATTAATTAATGAATAAAACATTTAGCATTAAATATTAGGGTGCCATCAGAATGAGAGTTTTAAAAACATCACAATACACAAGAGAAGCGAAAGGCTGCATGTTTGTAAGAAACAACTCCATTATTAGGATGTTTTTCACTTTAAAATACGAATCCTCTATCCATAATATTGCTTAATTCAGTGAAAAAACTGTCTTGTCTGAATCAGGAGAGAAATATGCACAGATTAAGTGCCACTTATGGCTTGTTTCCACCGAGCGGTACGGTTCAGTACAGTATGTACGCAGTTATGTCCGTTCCCATTGTCAGAAGCTGTGAATGGTACCAAAATAGCGAACCAGCAAAGGGTACCAAAAGGGTACGATAATAGCTTACATGATACTATCATGGTGCTTTTTATAAAGCATGTTTTGACTAGGCCATCACAACATCAGAAAACAGGATTTTCATTGCTCATACCAAGAATAGAGAATACAGCCAAACAGTATAGCTGTGCCGACGCCTGTCACTATGTTTGTGTCGCTTTGCAGTCCTGATTTGTAGGGAAAGACGCAGACGGTGACATTTTTTCCGTTTCGCTCCACCACTGAAAGAGAAAGACCACAGGACTGATTTTAATAAGGGTGTGGTAAATAATTGCACAAGTGAAATGTATTACTGGGGCTGCTGTAACCTCAGTTTACAGCTCTGTCCACACACGAGCTACAGTAGGAGACACTAAGGAAACCACAGACCACACTGTGAAACACAGACACACCCAGGACAGTCTGAGAGATGCTGTGTTTGAGTGAGAGACGTACTCACTTTCAACGGGTTTGCTGGCGAGTGCGGAGAAGGTGAGGTACATGACGTAGACGGAGATGATCGCGGACTGCAGCAGACCTGAGGTGGGCTGGACTGTGTGCAGAACAGAACAAAACATCAGATGTGTTAGTAAAAAGCAGCACATAAACTGATCTGGTCATGTCTGTTTGAGAGTTTATGCTTCATACATCACACTTCTTTATTAAATTAACTATGTACACTACTGTTCAAAAGTTTGAGGTCAGTATGATATGAGACGATGGTCTCTTATGTTAATGCTTTTTTTTTTTTTTTTACAATTTAGATTATCTTTAGTATTCTAATATATTTTAAAATGTAACTTATTACTGTAAAGGCAAAATTCTAGTCTTCAGTGTCACATCATATATGTGACCCTGGACCACAAAACCAGTCTTAAGTCACAGGTATAATTGTAGCAATAGCCAACAAAGCATTTTATGGGTCAAAATTATCGATTTTTTAATTATGCCAAAAATCATTAGTATATTAAGAAAACATCATGTTCCATGAAGATATTTTGTAAATTTCATACTGTAAATATATTAACACCTAATTTTTGATTATTAATATGCATTGCTAAGAACATCATTTGGACAACTTTAAAGGCGATTTTCTTAATATTTAGATTTTTTGGCACCCTCAGATTCCAGATTTTCAAATAATTGTATTTCGGCCAAATATCATCCTATCATAACAAACCATACATTAAAAAAGCAATAAGCTCCAAGAAGCTGTGGTTTACAGTGAATATATAACAGCTAATGGACGTTGTTAAAACCCCCTTAGCTGTTATAAATTCACTGTAAACCACAGCTTCACGGGGCTTATTGCTTTTTTAATGTATTGTTTGTTATGATTAGGGCTGGGAAAATAAATTGATGCATCGCAAATCCAGAAATGATTCAGCATTGATTCTGAGATTTTTTCCGAATGCATCACGATTCTTTCTTGAATCGATTCTGAGCTTAGTTTTGAACAGCAGATGGCACTGCATGCTTTAGAAACAGTCGTTAAATAATAATTCATAAAATTCTTAAATGTTGAAGTGAATTACAAAATTACATTAATTTCATGTCATAAAAGCATTCTAAGCTGAGGTGAAATTACATGACTCAGCCGAACACACAAGCGCTCTTTAGCACTCTTCCTTATGAGCATTTGAGTGTGCGGATAAAAACTAGATTAGAGCGCCATCTGCTGTTTAAATCTAAGCTCTGAATCGATTCCAGAGGATTCGTGATGCATTCTGAAAATCTAAGAAGAATCATTCTGCATTGATTTATCGTCCCAGCCCTAGTTATGATAGGATGATATCTGGCCGGAATACAATTATTTTTTGCTTATTGCTTTTATAAAATGGTTATTCCATACACGTAGTGAGGTTTCACAGAATAAAACAGAGCAAATAAAGTGTAATCATATAAATTAAAAAAAGTGTTCTTCCACTAAACAATGTAGTTCCCACTGATCTATAATATAGTCATATATAGATCAGTGGTAGTTCCTCAGAAACAGTTGTGGTTCCAGCAAAGTGGTCGCCAAGCAACACATGGAAGTAAACAAAGGTGTGTGTTTGTAGTGTAATTTAGAACAGCTTCGAACGCGGCTCAACCAATCAGAATCAAGGACCGTTTTATCATGGAAAGCTTATTTATTCAGATGATGTTTGATATTTCTGATGATGTATAAATCTCAATTTCGAAAAATGTACCCTTTATGACTGGTTTTGTGGTCCAGGGTCACATATGCAACGATTTCATCTCAAACTTTGTTCTGTTTGGTGAGAATCCATGATAAAACTCTCCAGCTTGCTCACACATGGGAAAAGCTCCAGGCACTATTAATAAATTTGTTTGCCTCACATCAAACAAACATCTGTTTGTTAGTATAAAATGTAGGTCAGTGAAGTCTTTGTAAACTCACAGGTCTGAATGCAGGGTGAGATAGCCAGCAGAGACACGACGAAGCACAGGCCGCCGTTGACACCCACGAAGAGCTTGTTGAGGAAGCAGGCCTCTGGGTCCGTGTAGAACATGATCATAAACACCAAAGCTCCCACTGCCACGGAGAACAGCACCAGTGTGACCAGAGCCAGCGCTGCATACCAGATTTTATTATACTTGACCCCTGAGCTCCTGTGGAGGGACACAGTGGAGTCGGTTCAAAGGAATGCTCTGGGTTCAATACAACTTCAGCTTTTGTGGCATGACGACAGTTACCACAGGAAATAATTTCATCCCTCTGTCCACCCAAAAATGCACTCAAGGGGATAAGAAAAAATATAAAAAATATAATAAAAAAAACCCACATAAAAATATTAAAATTATGTTTCTAAACAAAGATTATACTGACTTAATGACTTTTGTTATATGAAATGTTTCTTCATTTTCACAATAATATAAACCTTATAAAAAAATAATAATAGTAAAAGCAACTTTCATGATACATGCAAGGACTCCAGAGAGAGACGTGACTTAACTATCTGTAAAACACTCTTTAGAGAAAACGGCATTAAGTTTTTAGAATTTAGACAAGCATTTTTATTTAAAGCTATTGCGTTAACTGTTGAGTTGGCCTTGTAATCAACCCAGAACATTCCTTTCATGAGACAAAAGCTGTTCATTGCAGACATCCTATCAGATCCACATCTCAAATCTGGGTCGTGGTAGTCACAGAGTGTTTTGACTAACAACATAAGGTCTGGTCTACAATCCAACCCAGCCTTCGCGGCATCAGGTAACACAAACAGCCACAAACATTCTTTTAGGGTAAATCTGAAATCAGTTAATACCAAGACCACACTGCAATATACAGCTGTGCTCAAAAATATATATGCTTAAAAATGTTTTTAAGTCTCTTAAATATACAGTAAAAACTGTTATATTGTGAAATATTAATACAATTTAAAATAAGGGTTTTCTACTTTAAATTGTCAACAGGCATTACTCCAGTCTTCAGTGTCACGTGACACTTGAATTAGGTTCTTTTTTTTTTTTTTTAAATAGAAACCTTTTGTAACATTATTAATGTCTTTACCATCACTTTTGATCAATTTAATGTATCCTTGCTGATAAAAGTATTAATTACTAAGAAAAAGTCTTATTGAACCCAAACTTTTGAATGGTATTATTGTGTATTGCTACTAAGTATCTTGAACAAAAAGTAACCAGGTGGTCCGTGGGGGTGCTATCTGATAGGAGTTAGTAGGAGTGTTGGGAGTAAGCAGTGACCAACTAGACATCCTGATGTTTTAATTAAAGGCCCATTACTGTTGTGTTCCTCAGCCTGTTTACAGGATGTTACACCCAGATTGCCTGTCACTGCAATTAATCAACTGTGACCCACTTGGAAAAAAAGAGCTTCTGTTAGATGTCCAGTTAGACTCAGTGGTAGATTGCTCTTATCATAAACGTACCATATCAGTGCGTGATTACCATGACTGAGTGAGCCGTGAAGAGTCATGAAGGCGTGGGGTGAGGGAATGTTTCAGTAAAGCACATGAGAAGTGCTGACAGCAGTGACTTCCATCTGCTCGGCAGCACTCCAGCGTCTGATTCATTTCAGTGAGGACAGACTGTATTTGTTCTTTTATTTTTTTAGATATAATTCTACAGAATAAAGTTTCTGGATTTTCAAAACTAAAAAATGAATTGAGACTGTGAGGTAACAAAATGTATGTATACTGTATATATTACTATTAGAAAATTTGGCGTCTTTTTTTTCTTTTTTACAAAATAAATACTTTTATTCAGCAAGGATGCAATAAACTGATCTAAAGTGACAGTAAATACATAATTTAATAGAAATTTCTATTTAGCAAAAATAATATATATATATATATTATATATATATATATATATATATATATATATATATATATATATATATATATATATATATATATATATATAATTTTATTTGAATTTGCATTTTTTGCATTTACATTACTTCTGAATAATAAAAAGTGTCATTAAAGGGAGGTCAAATTTAGGCTACTTCTTAGAACTGTTTTGTCCCCAATATTTACTGTATTACAAAATGCTGAGGTTTCCATTTGCTGACAGTAAGCAGAGAGGAAACTATGATGCACGTTGAGCTCTGCCATGGGTTTCCTGTCCACAAACTGGAGAGCAGCCAAGAACCTCTTAATTTTCTCCTCCCTAAAATGTCAACAGCACAACACAAAGCCATACTCTTCTGCCACAACACACATTATTTATGAACACACCCCTGAGAAAGCTCTGCTTAAAAAAAAATCTGTGCTTTAGTTTTCTGCTTCAGTGATGCTGTCTTACAGTTGAAATGTTTCATGTATTGAAAACTCCCACTGAAACAAAACTCGAAAGCTAAAAATGCTTTCACTGCTATGAAACCTGCTCTGCTTTTTGTTGAAACTGGAGGTTGTGGGAGTATCCATCTATACTCACACTATCCATATGATTTGTACCTCACTCCTTGTCTGCCACAGCGCCAGTGACTAAAATAATAGCAAGCGCATTAAAACTTCCCCGAATCTTTCAACCCGGTGTTAAAAAGTCCCCTTCTGCTATAGCAGCACAATGTTAAGACCACCCCGGCTGGCAACTATGCAACCTAACTGACAGTGGAAATGAAATGCTGCTAGATTACACTATAGTCTCCATTCCCAGACCTAATGATTTCCAGTTGCGGGGATTCAAATTGCATACCAAGCAACAGTTGGATACAATGATGGAAAGTACTAAAGAACTTCTCCAAGAGCCTAATATGTTTTCCACTGGGTGGAAAAAAGGGGGAAGAAAGGAAAACCAGAGTTATTTGGACAGAGCTAAACTTCAGCTCACCAGTTCTGATTCCATCTGTGGGCAAACTGAACGAGAAGCATCAACTGGATGATGATGAAGAGAAAACCTCCAAAAGCCCCCACATAACGCCAGACTGAGAAAGAGAAAGAGAGAGAGATGAGTCAAAGGTCTTTCACTCTGGCTGATACTGTATAACAAAACAAACACTGCTCTCTGCTATAAGCCAGGAACTGAAAACACATCAGGAAGCACACATCATTTAGCGAGACACCAAAGAGCGATAACAGCTTGGACCTGAGCTAATATAAAAGTGTACATGAACTTTTCTGGCACATAGAGCACAACTAATTAAATACTTTATTTATGACACCAAACACAAACATGGAACCATCATAGTACCATTTATCTTGAGCAGTTTTTGAGGCAATGCGTTACAAATAACGTATGAAAAAATACAATGTTTTAACATGTTGTTTTTTTAATATAACATATATGGCACAAAATGAATATATGACACATCTGATAAGGGTTATTATAGTTAACTAGAACTAAAACCATTAAAAACATTTTTGTTACTCATATAATAATTAATAACTGAAATAAAATATAATATATAAAAATTTATTGTATTTCAGCCAGTTGCCAACGAAAACTTTCTTAATTTCATTTAGTTTTACTTGATGTACTAAAATAATTAAAACCGATATGAAAATTAATAAAAACTATGTACACATACAAAAAAACACAAAAAAAACAACTATATTACTAAAACTTTTGAATTAAAATGAAAATAATGAATAAAACAAATTCAAAATATTAATAAAAACTATTAATATTAGCATCTAAATAATACTAAAATAACACTGCATACTATACTATGGAACTGCTGCAGTGTGTTTATGAAAAGAGTTGAGATATATTTCTATAAAAACAAGTTATCTTGCTAATTTAAGGATAACTCCAAGAGGAAAACATCCTCTCCATCTCTCAGGATCTTGTGCAACATTGCTCTAAATATGTGTGTAGTCATGAAGTTATTGATACAGGCAGCGCAAGACTCTGTTTGAGTCACTGGACTTGATGAACCACACAGAGATGACAACAACTCATTTAAGGGGAGATATCCCAGCACCACTGCAGGCTCAAAGTAAAAATAATAAAACTTTCCAGCAATGTCTCAATACTTCTCAATAAAAAAAGCTTTTAAGAAATTTTACAAGCCTCATTAGAGCACATGAAAACAATAGCAACAAATGTAATAAAAAGAGAACAAGTATGTGAAAACTTAGCATACTAAACCTTCTAGAAACTTTTCTTGATTTGGGAGAAAAAATCCGCCTGCACAGCAGGCCAGCAAAGCCACAAACTTAAAGAACCAAAACCTGCAACGAAACAGAACAAACTGTTGATTTAAGACATAATGAATAAGAAAAACATTTCTCAAACTGGCTTTACAATATAACAATATAAGACATGGGTTTTCAAACAGTTTGAAAACAACAGTAAGTGAGTGAAGTAAGTTTAAAGATTAAATCATTTTAATAAAGTTTAAAATAAATTATTTAAATGATCTGGGAAATAATATTAATTCAAAATAATTATTAATAAATCAATACATTGATTTTACACGACAGATACTGATCTAAAGCAATTTTGTTTCAGTTTATACTAGGGCTGAAAAACGATTAATCGCATTAAAAAATCAAATTTTAGTTACATACTATATGTGTGTGTGTACTGTTATTATGTATATATAAATACACACACATATGTATATATTTGAACAAATATTTGTGTGTGTGTATATATATATATATATATATATATATATATATATATATAAAAATTTATATATATAACATATCTTTCCTTAATTTACAAGTGTGTGTATGTATATATACATATTAAATATACAAAGTACACACATATATAGTATGTAAACAAACTTTTATTTTGAATGTGATTAATCATTTTGCAGCCCTAATTTATACCTTTGCCATCACAGGAATAAATACAGTTTAAAGCTATATTAAAATGTAATAATATTTAATATTACTGTTTTAGTGTATTTTTGATCAAATAAATGCACCCTTAGTGAGCATGAGAGACATCTTTCAAACTAAATTACAAATCCTACCACCCCAAATATTTACCACGACACATTTCCTACAGTATGTCTTTCTGAGATTATGACTGCATGCTATCTAGTGTAGGATTTCCTGTTTAGCAATATTAGTATGTCATCATAGGGTAGTTTCAGGAAGATCTAAATGAGGTTTGAATTGAGGGTTTTGTGCGTGTCTTTTCTAAAGGCTTGTATGAATGTGCAGAGAAGGATGGAGCTGCATACAACACTGAGTTCAGCCATATACTTCCTTATCCTGCATTTGCATACAACACAAAGATCCAATTATTGCGACATGAAGTGCTCTCATGTAGGGCTAGACCATCCGATTTGTAGGGGTGAAGCTCGTCTCCAAGCGCCATTTCCTCTGGACAGAGCTTTAAATGAATACCTCTATTCAGGGCTTTGATTGTGGGTGTATAATGGAGCATTAGGAGGGGCGTACAGATGGAGGCCGCAGGCCAAACAATACACGGTGGTCCCTATAGGTCCTGTGAACCTGGGCCCAGAGGGGCCACTGAGCAAAGCAGAGGAGGAACAAGCACTGTTTTCAGTGTAAATACCACTTCAAAGGTGTCTGGGTCAACCGCTTACCCGTTGTGAACAGCTGCCCGGCATCCTGTGCTGGTTCGCACACGAATAGTGAACACAGAGAAGAAGAAGAAAAAGCAGGCCATCCCGAAACAGACTTTATACACGGCCGAATAGCCCACTAGAGTACTGCAGTTCTCCCCTGCATTCAGCTTCTCACACATTTTGGTGTAGAAAGGAATCTGGGGAGAGCACAAAACAAAAGAGGAATAAAATTACATTTTGAGTAACAGAATAGTTACAGTCGCTTCAGGGCAAGACTAAAGTTAAAATGAATCCAAACGGTGAACACACCCTTTCACACTGGGTGCCAAAAAAGGAACTTAAACTCCAAAAACTCCCTACACACACCTTAAACAGACATTGAAGACATTACTTTCCATCTATTAACTCTCATATTTTTTTTTTTTTATTATTATTTTTATTACTTAAATACTGGTAACACTTTACATAAAGCCTTTATGTATAATGCATTATAAAAGTAGTTTAAATGCATTAATTATGCCTTGTAATGCACCTTGTAATGCATTGTAGAATCTCATGAATAACTGTAACCACAATTAAAACATTATATCATTGTTACACTATGAATTTTAAATTCGGTTATAATTATTTACGACAAGATATAATGTATTAATATACACATTATGAATAATTATAATACAATACACCCTTTAATTACCTTTTATAATTCAGGCTTTAGGGGCTAATTAATCAGTACCAAACATACAAAAAGAGTCATTTTAAATTCCAATAATATTTTATAATTTAACATTTAAAATATTTTTAAAAATCATACTACATCAAAAAAAATAAATCATCATTAAAAATCATATACATCACTGTACAATAATAATACCACAGACTGTACTACAATAATAATAATAATTTAGTACAGTGGTGGTAATATGTACAATGGTAAAGAATGATTTTAATGTTCAAATTCATTTTACTGAAAACTATAGTATTACCATTGTATATATGTCTAAAATTACTGTATTACCATGGTTTCTCTTTGTAAGCGTATTAACAAAGCCAGTCGGATTCTAACAAGTATTCACGGTTCTCTTTTGTGGTTTTGAAGAGTAAGCGGGCACAAACCACAGGGCACTGGTCAATTCTTAAAATACATTTGGGTTCCCAACAGTGCACATTATGTAGACCTGCTATAATGCTGGGAGTCCCTCCTATACTTATAACATGGATCATCATATAATATAAAGTTATTGAGGTTTCCCCCTGTCAGAATTTGCTCTGTCCCTGTGTTGTAACCACGATAGACCACCAGGAGAAGATTTTATGTGCTCTTAAAGGGGTCATATGATGCTGCTAAAAAGAACATTATTTTGTGTATTTGGTGTAATGAAATGTGTTTATGTGGTTTAAGATAAAAAAAAAAAAAAAAAACACATTATTTTTCACATACTGTACATTATTGTTTCTCCTCTATGCCCCGCCTTCTGAAATGTGTCGATTTTTACAAAGCTCATCGCTCTGAAAAGCGATTTGTGCTGTGATTGGCCAGCTATCCAGCGCGTTGTGATTGGCCGAATGCCTCAAGCATGTGACGGAAATGTTACGCCTCTTAACATATTGTGATGCCTTGTCCGGCCAGACAAAAACATAAAACCCATTATAAACGTGATATAAACATGATTTCTAGTCGTGTTTTCTTTTGGAAGGCAAAAACAAAGTAGTTTCACTTTCTCAGCAGAAGAACGTCACACTCCGCGGCCTTGAATGAGCAGAGGCCAGAAGCCTAGAGTGAGCCGCGGCCGGGTTGAGTGAGCAGAGGTGGGCGGCTTGAGAACGGTGCAGCAGGCGATTCTACAAAGGAGCGTACCTTGTGCTTGCAGCAACCACATGTGACGACCCCGTGCTGGACACCGCTTCGTCCACGGTGAAAGCCGATCCGGCGATCCACAGTGCAAAGTTGATGTATTTCCTCAGCGACCAGCACGGATCAGCTCCTGCATGACGAAGCGGATATCGTCCTCTTTTGGAAGGCCAAACAAAGTAGTTTCGCTTTCACAGTGAAACACACAGTGTCTATACGACATGGCGGTGGCGAAAACCACAATACTACAGCGAGAATAAAAGGTATGCCTTCTTTCTTTGCGTGAACATCTGGGCGACGTTATGGAAATCTTCCCAGATACTAATGCAGCGATGTGGGGGCGTGTAAGAACGAGACGTTTCAGTTGGGCGTGGACAAGTCTCAACTTTTATAAAGAATATCTCTTTGGATTTGAGACTTTAGTCTTTGCAACTTCACAGATTCACCTTTATTCACCAAGAGCTTGTAACACTCCAAAGAGAAAGGAAAATTTGAAATCGCATCATATGACCCCTTTAAATTTGAATCAACTATTTATGAAAAACCTTCAACAGCTGTAAATCTTTGTGTCTTGGGCACCTGAGTGACAGTTCTTTTGTGCCTCACTGAGAGGCAGCGTTTTTATAACTATGCTGGTCTTTTTTAGCGTCTGGGTTTTTTATACTCATGGCATTTACTCAGTAAGCATTCATTGTGGTGCGGTGAGCAAAAAAAGAGCTTGAGCTCACATTACACTCCCAGAGCATTTAAGTGCATTTCAACCGCATTCAGTTACTGGTTTAGTATAGTTACAGAAAAACAAAACCCAGCTTCACTGAAAGAGTTATCTACAGTGTGCAACAATTCCTGTTAGATGTTATGATGGAGCATTCATACTCTGTCTTACATTTCTGCAATGCTTTGAAGCAGAAGAGTCTTTGTGTTTGTCTGAATAACATGGGCTAGCTGCCCGCAAATAAACCCTTGATCCCTCTATTTGCCTTTTCTTTAATGAATGAATGAATGCGTAAATTCTGTTCTTAAAAATGCTTCTAATGTACCTTTATTTTTAGGTAGTAGAGGACATAATGTTCTTGTTAAGTAACAAAGCATTCATTTATTGAGAAATGAAACTAAATGAATTGAAATGAAAAGCTGCTGCAAATGTGTCTCTTTAACTTGAGTTCTGTAGGTGAGTCAAATGGTGATTCAATCTTTTCTGATCTTTTTAATCTTTTCCTATAAAGTTTCTGACTGATACGAACCAATAACTTCTGAGTGGAAAGCCTTTTTTACAAAATGGCTTATATATGCAGTCGTATTGTCATTAACTAAAACTATTTAAAAAATTCTGAAATAAAACTAACTAAAAGTACTACATTAAATACATTTTTTTATTATTATTTCTGAAACTAATAAAAAATTCATAAAACTTTATAGATATATTTTATATTATATGAAAATCAAAAACTAATAAAAATCACAAAAACCCAAAACTAAATAAATGGAAAAAAAAATTTTTATGGAAAATATATACAAAAATACTTTAAATCTTTTACTTTTTACAAAAATAGATTATATATGCAGTGCTATTATCATTAACTAAAACTATTTAAACACATTTCTGTTAAATAAACTAAATTAAAAAAATATATATAAAATTAACTGAAATAAACTAAAAGTACTAAATTAAATACAAAAATTACTGAAACTAACAAAAAAAAATCATAAAACTATAGATATATTTTATATTATATAAAACAAAACAAAAAAAATAAAATGACAAAAATGCACAACAAAATTAATGAAAAAAAAAACATTAATATTAAAATTAAAATATATATAAAAATACTTTAAATATTAACAAAAACTATAACAGTAATGATATTAAAATTTCATAAAAGTCATTTGCTTGTGAATCTGACTCTTCTGGTCAAAGCATACAAGTGTTTCTACAACATGTTTTTTTTGTCATGTATGAAGACAATATGAAAGTGTGGTGAATGAATATTTGTGTTTGACTTCGCAGGAAGGCAGATGCCCAGCAGCAGGTGATGTAACGGGGTGCTGCTGACCTAAGGCCAGATTTAATGGTCTTTGTATATTAGGGAACCTGATACTAAAAAATGCAAACGGAGAAGCTCTGAACAAACTCACATTTTCTCGCATTGCTGTCTCCACAGTGGGGGACATCATGATGACACAGGTCACCGTGACCAACATGAAGAAGAGGGCGTACATGAAGCGTGTGGAGGTGGACTGTTTGATCTTGGGACAGCAGCCGCAGCACAGGGAGCAGGCAGCCGATCCACAGCAGCAGGCCAGCTGAAGAAAAACAGCACATGAGTGAGCAGGACACATGCAAGTGCTTAACAATAACAGTTCACAAACCATTACAATGATTTACAATAAAACAAATGGATTTAAAAGCACATCTGCACATTTAAAAGCATCAAATAAGCCAATTAAATTGTTTCTGTCCACCAAGGCAAAGACAACACAATTTTTTAAGATTAAGTAATATATACATTTCAGCTGAAATAAACCAATACAAGTGTATAATGTACTGTGAAACTGAACAAATGCATTGAGGGGACTGTGAACATCTTATTGGTCATCATCCCCTTTAGCAACACAAATGCCTCATTCCTATTGGCTGTAAGCAACAGTAGAGCAAGGCTGTTACTATGAGGCAATTTGATTCACATGACGCTAGACACAGACATAACATGAGGCTCCGAGATCAGATTGAGTAGAGACAGTATCAGTACAAATGTTTCTAGACGTTTTAGAAAATCCCTGAATCTTTTCTACTATTGTTTGTAGACAAGATTATGCAGCCAGAGAAGAAAAGAAAAAGCAATGGTTAATTATCATCCTTTAAATGGTTAAAGGATGTTGTAAATACATGCGTTACAAAACTAACATAAGTTAAAAAAATTCTTAAAATACATATTTAGATTATTAATCAAACAGTTCACATAATTACCAATATGTAAGCTATAGCCTACCTTAAACATTTGAGTTAACAATTTTTAATCTATTTATAATTTATATCATAAATTATATGGGGTTCTATGGAATGGGGGTCATTCACTGTTTTGTTACATTCTAAAATATCCTCTTTTGTGTTCAGCAAAACAAAGAAATTCATACAGGTCTGGAACAACTTAAAGTCCCCATGAAATCAAATTTTTTTGGCTTTTGGTATGAATATGTTAGGCTTAAGATGATCTGTAAGCTAGTGTGCTCCAAAACAATGACAAAATTTGCTTTTACAAGATAAAGGCCTAAGCATTCAAAACTTACAGTCTCTCACTTCCGCCAATATGGATCAGCGATTTTGATGACATCACACTGCACTTCAGCTTCTCATCAAACTTTCTGTCCAATCAAATGCTCTCTAGAACCCGAAGAGTCCCGCCCCCTGCACTATAAATAGACGCTGAAGCTGTGGCACAAATCGGTCATTTGTTCACAAGATTTGTATTTTCTGTATGGTGAATGGCACATAGTGCACTATATAGGGGATAGGGAACGATTCAGACAGTGTAAATATGCTTTCCGTTGGGGCGAATGAAGTCTGATTTCACACCGTGTCACGCGAACTGCCGCAATGTGCACACAATCTACTCCAGTCCACAGACACGATACACGGAGTGGATAATATGCACGAGTCGGCGCAGACCATAAAACGTAACGGACCCAGTTGAATTCTACACAGAATGCTATATTTTATAGCATGTACGACCCCAACCCATCACAGCCCCATTCCTCCACAGCACCATGGAGCCCATCGCTGGTCAACACTGGTCAAGTGGGACAGCACTCGACACCCACTCGCAATAAAACCATCCCCCATCTCCTGCCCCGGAGACAGTTCTCAACCCCCTACAAAGAGCCCTTCTCAACCCTCTCCCGCAACCAGCAGGGTCTGGGTGAAAGGGGACGGACTACGAGTAAGGACAATAACCTGGACATTGTTTTCCTTATACAATTCAGACTGGGAAATTCCCAAGCTCCTCAGAAGTGTGTGGAGGAGCTCTTTGAAGCTACATCTAAAAGTTGGAGGAATGTGTTAGCAAACAGATTCTAGGTTTGTAGTTCCACCGTGTTTACAACCAGCAGAAAAGTCGACCATAACCAGAAAATAAAAGATCTTAAAGCTATTACAGAACTGCTGGATGCTAAAAACAGTAACTTTTACTTCCTTTAACAAACACAATAATAAGCCAGTGAAAGCTGCACAATAAGTTTGGACTGCAGTGACTCAATACTAGAGAAAAAGGTTAACTCAATAATTGGTTAGATTCCAAAATTTTCACATTTTAGAAGAAATCCAGAAAAAGTCCACCATAACTCAATGCTGGTTCTGTAGTTTCATGAATTGTCACATAAAAAGAGCATGTATGGAACACATTAATTAAACTGATGGAATTGTCACTAAAATTCTGAATTTTATAGAATCCTACATTTTTAAATGATATTTTAAAAACAAATCCATAAAAATGCTATTGTAGTTCTCTGCTGTATTTTCATTAATTATCAAATAAAATGAACAAAGAAATATTTTCCTGTTAGGAGAGTATATTTTATGAATTAGATATGCTTTTTAATAATACAAATTAATTAATGGAATTGACATTTAAATTCAGAATTTCATAGAATTTACATTTTCAAAAAAATAAATAAAGATCCATCATAAATCTATAGTTCTTTGCTGTAATGTCATTAATTGTCAAATAAAATAAGCATGGAAACATTTCCCCATTTTAAAGTTTTAGGAATTCAGCTGATTAGATATGCATTTTAATTAGTAAAATGTAATTATTAATTAATTACATTATTAAAACAGAGATGTTACAACACTAGATGAATTGACGCTGAAAAAAGATGCTTGGCAGGCAAACAAACAGGCTAATCGATTCAAACCCAATTTAAACTGATCTCTGGTGTATGTTACAAATGGCCAAGACATTAATAGACAAAGTTATCTGATATATTTCACTGAGCTCAAGTATGTTTACTGTCGAAACTCGAGAGCAAACAATAAATCTATAGTCTCTATGTCATGAATAGCTGCTTTGTGGATCTGCTAGCCAGGCAATTGTACAGCTGAGGCAAAAATGTATTACTTTACTGTTTGAAGTGTACACAAAAAAGTGCTCTTTTGTCCAGTGTGAAGAGTACCCATAGTAACACTGAAGAGTCAAACCTTCCTGCTGGAATCACACTGAACATCGTTGATGGATGGATGGCGATTGCTTGACAGCTTTTTCAGTTGCAAATACAGAGTAATCCAAAGGCTAACGGGACAAGAGTAAACACCCTCTACGATGGTGAAATGGAGGAAGTCAGAGAGAGAAAGAGATGCGTAAAGGCTAAAATTCACAACGGTGAGAATGTCTTTCTTCTACCCATAAAGTCAACACAGACAGCCCTGCCACAAAAGCCTCATTTCAGTTCGCTAGAAGAAAAAACCTCACTAGTTGAGATTTGAGGATCTTGGAAAAGTCTACAAAAAGTCCACAGGATAATGGGATGTGGGGTACACACGTGGTGATGTCTTCTTCAGCCGTTTTCATATATCATGCCGATTCATCAGTCAAAACAGAGCAGCACACTGGAGACACTACACATTTTGTAGGTTTCACGTGGGTGTTTAGACAAATAAGATCTTACAAACAAAGTTATCTCAAGGCCTAATCAAGAACAGTGTGCCACTGAATTCATTACCATTAGATAATGAAAGATAATGAATACCCTTCCTGTATCAACAGATCTGCAACGGTAACTTGGAATTCAGACATGAATGTTTTCACAGTGCAATGTTACCAGGCAATAAAACCACCTTTTTTATAGAATGCATCATCACGGATGATTCATAGGGCAGTCATATATGACTCAAGCCCAGACATCTGATGGAGATATCAGTTAGATTTCCATAATGTTTCCCAGTAGAACAAGACTAAAAAGTCCAATCTGCAAGAGCTGAGAAGATTTTCACACACTTGAACACAAAACAAGATATTTTGCTTTATATCTTGACAGTAATTGGAAGGCTTCTTCAAACTGTTACTGGATATAGCTCAAAGGGACGTTATGATAATAGGGAAGTCACAGCTATAAGGATAATGACACAGAGTGCCTTAAACAGTAACTTGGAATTTTTGGAATCCCTTTTAAAACATTTTTGTTTATTTATTTTTTCCCCCAGCTGATGATCAATAAAAACACTGAATCCAGCTGACTTCAAATAGCTCCAACATTTAAAGCGGCACACAAGAGAACTGCAGCTTGAGTGGACATGTTATTCTGACCAATGTTGTTTTGGACCACATTTATATTCACCTCTTTGACAAAAACAGTCAAAACACTCTTCAGAATATCTTCTTATATGTTCCGAAAAGAAAATCGGTCTTAGAAATTAAAGGGCAAGTAAATGATTTCTGAGTTTCGTTTTTTTTTTTTGTCTGTGATCTATCCCTTTAAATGATATGCCAATGGACAACACGGCTAAATTTGACTGTCCTACCTGTGTTATGTCACTTTAATTGCTTTGATATTACAACAGCATAAGCGATGTCTTGTGAGGTTGCAAAATGTTAATAAATGCTACTGTCGCTGGCATAAAGAGGGAATCAATTACTATAAAACAGAATCAACAGCTAAACAAAGTGGGGTTATCTAATGCTAGCAATTAGTTAAAAAACACTGACACTAAATAATGCCAATCCCCCTCGTCTCCACACATTTGTGGGGCCACTGGCTCCTGACAAGCTTAGTACTAATGAGACAACACTATTGACGCTGAGCACTGACTGCAAGCTCTCTCTTTCCACTGCTAATCTTATGCAAACAAGCAGCTACATGGATCCAACCAGGAAATGAAAAGACCACCCGCAGACCCCACCACATACAAAGGGGCTACAAGACGAGCTGGCCCTCAGAGAAATGTGAAGGAGACAATACACTGTCACTCATTTACCACATCTCACCCTGAAGTGTTTCCTGGTGGGGTGTCCAATATTGTCTGCTTTATCTGGATTTGATCACATTTGATTCACATGGTTCAGTTAAAAACAAGGACAGATATGGACATATTTGTCCTGACCGGAATGAAATGAGGACAGAAGACGGAACACGGTCAGTCACAGTGATGACATAATTTCCTGACCGTCGGTGCAAGATATACTGGCTAAAACGAGAAGTCTGACACCACAGTTGATCGAAAAATACTGCCCTGTAAACTCAGCAGAAAGCATTGGCCTGCTGATAAGAGACACCTTAAACCAGCCTAAGATGATTTGGTGGTCTTAGGTGGTTTATGCGGGTCTCTCAGCCAATCCAAACAGGTGTTTAGCTGGATTCAGGCTGAAAAAATCTCCCAAAACCCTCTAAAACTAGATAACAGTGTGACCAGGCTGGGAGACCATCAAAACACCTTGGGTTGGAGACCAAAGATGTCTTTTCCCCAACAGTGTATTGTTTAGTGTCTTCATAGACAGAGCGGATTTTAAATGAACAAATAGCTAGTTTTGTTAAATAAAAAAACTGAAATTTATACGGATATGGTTTACCATATTCAAGAAATGATGCACAGCACATTTACTATTGAGAACTCGCAACTGTAACTGGCACAGAACAAACAAGGTGACACTAAAACTGTTTTTACACTTGAACTGATAGATACACATGAACAAATACAACACTCATATACGCTAAAAGAACAGAACTTTTACTGTTAAACTTTTTCTAAAGCATCAGCATAAAACGCTACAGAAAATCAATTTAAACCGGAGAACCCGAGTGCTCCGCGAGGTTCGCGACTGATGATCAAAGACGGTGATGTTTCTTCATGCCGTGCAGTCAACGCATCACTCACCTGAGACAAACAGCACGGTGCACACATGTTGACAGCGAGGCAGATCCTCCTTACACACACCGATCCAGTTCAGTTGTTGAGCTCGTGAGGTTCTGTTAACGCGACCGTGGCTCTAGCGTTTGCTGCTCCCGCGATTCTTTCTGCACGCGCCGCGCGTCCCCGCGAACAATAGACTGTGTCGTGCGCGAGCAGCGGCTCTGTGCGGACGTCTGTGAGAAGATGGCCTACTGCAAATCCCAAATCACACAGGCGTGTTGGCTTACAGTGGCGCTTTATTGTTTATTCACATTCATTATTGATCTTACATCCAAATCAAATAAAATCATCGACGCACATTACTTCCGCTATCGTCATAATGTGATGGTTTCGAGTTCCCTCGACCACAACGAAGAAAAACATATAATTCAGAGCTCTTTTATAGCCTGACCGCACCAAATCTTACTAGGGGACAGTAACAGGTTTATATATATATATATATATATATATATATATATATATATATATATATATATATATATATATATATATATATATATATTTGTTATACCAATTCGGATGTCTTTGTTTCAGGTCATGTCAAAAATGTGGTGGTTCTTGTTTTGTTTACACGTATACAGGCTAATAGGAGGGGTTTGGCTTGAATTTGCTCATACAATTGTTCTTCCATCACTGACACATCTGTAAAGTATGCAAGTCGCAGAGAACGTCAGTTTTCAACTGTAAGCGTTGACTAGGTTGAATAACTACGCGTGCATCGAGAAAGAAAGTATTTATGTAATACTAATGCAGTTTAAATGGTCTCGGTTTATTTAAATTCTGTCTGTAAACATTACTCTTAATACATCACAAAGTGTTGGCTGAAGTGCAGCCAGTTCTACTGGAAGAGAGAAGTTACAGCCAGAGCTGTGACAACAGCACCTCCCTCAGGACTACAGATGCGGGTTCAGACAAACCAAACTGCCTTAGATGCTTTATGATGATAATAAATATAAAGCTTGGAAATAAAGATTAACCAGGATTTCAGGAAATTAACCACACCAAATCCTTATAAGCATTACTCAAAAATAAAGCAGTTGAAAATATTACATTATTTGAACTATTATTAATATCACATTTATTATCAATATCATATATAGATGGCAAAGCATTTGTTTATTGTATATGCTAAAAATATTACTGCATGTGCTAGTGACAAATGTGGTTGATGTGCATAATTAAAAGAGACAACAGGCAATTTTTTGATAATTTAATTTCCTAAAGAACATAAAAAAATAATTGAAAAAAATAATTCAACTATTAACACATAAATATGTTAACTCAGTGACTCTGCTAAATGTGCTGTTGAACACCATGCAGAACCACAGCAGCACCAGTGGAAGAAAACAGCATCCGAATCACTCAGAAAACCAGTTTCTTTTTAAGGGTACCTGAGAAATGGGAGACGAAAAAACAATTAGATTTCAAACTTCCATACCGGTTTCATTATATATTATCCATTTACTAGCATTTATCATCTAGTATTTTTGCATGTTTTCTTCACCCTGTTCAATACTGTCACGTTTTCTCTTGATTCCAATCAACAGGTTTTCTTTCTCCTTCAGGGCTTCTGTTGAGGAGTTTGGTCTGGGAAGCTGAGGTCCTGGGGTGGGTCCTGGTCTATTGCTGAAATACTTCATCTTCAGAGCCTAGAATGAGAATATCCATTCATTCAGACCCTCACTAATGTAGATTAGCTTTAAGCATTAAGTTGAATGAACTGCGACCCAGTTACAGGCACCTGTGAAGCTGTAGTGCGCGTGCAGGGGTTAAAGGTGAATAATCCCTTCAGCAGCTCCAGGAGGTCATCGCCAGCTGCGCTGAAGATGTGCTCCAACGGAGTGCCAGGAAATAGCTTAAATGACACATAGTCCGGAAGACTGGACATCCCTTAAACAAAAACCAGCACAAATCACTAATTCTACCTCATTTATACACACAAAGATTTCTCAAAGCCTGAAAAATGAAGGAATACGCAAATGAAGCCGAAGTAAAACTCTCTCAGTTACAAATAATTACAACTCACAGGCCATGTCTCCTCTGTTGGTGTTCCCAAAGCTTCAAATATCTTTGTCAGCTGGTCCAAGTCCGAATCACCAGCTAAAAAGGGCACCTGGAACAAGAACAATCAATTAAATTAAAAAGATCATCTTTCTCTCTTCTGACCAAAGTAATGATATTTTTCCGTCTTTTAAAAAGCCATAGAAACATCATCATAATTTTTGTCCTTTGCTATTGGAGAAAATGGGAACACAAATTTTAGTTGTTGTAGTTTCTGTTCATCACTATAGAAGTTTACCCATCTAGGACAGCTTTCGCTTCTGAGAATCCTAGAAGTGTGAAAAGGGCCTAAAGGTATTCAGAAGAGCCAAAGGGTTTTACAAACACTGGATAAAGTCAGATACTCACTCTGAGTAAAAGCTCAGCAAGAATGCAGCCAACTGCCCACATGTCCACACCCACACCATACATCCTGGCCCCGAAGAGCAGCTCTGGGGCACGATACCATCTGAGAAGTACCCACACAACAGGAAAAATTAACCAATAGCATGATAAAGAAGATCCAAGTATTACTGTAAAAGATCATTACCGAATTCTCAGAGACTTCTACAAACCTTGTAACAACCTGATGTGTATACACTCGGTTTGGGCTTCCAAACGCTTTGGCTAAGCCAAAGTCAGCCAGCTTCAGGACTCCATTTTCATCCAGGAGCAAATTATTGGGTTTCAGATCCTAAAAAAAAACAATAACGCTGACTTGAAGTAGCAGATTTCATCAGGATTTTTTGGGGAATAAGTCAAGTACTGTTCACCAAGCCTGCATTTATTCTGTAAAAACAGTAATATCATGAAATATTATTACAATTCAAAATAATATTTTAAAAACATCATTTATTCCTATGATGGCAAAGCTGAATGTTATCAGCCATTACTCCAGTCTTCAGTGTCACATGATCCTTCAGAAACCATTCCTATATGATGATTGGGTGCTCTATAAACATTTCATATCATTATAAATGTTGATAACAGTTGCTTAATATTTTTGTGGAAACAGTACATGTTTTCAAGATTCTTTGACGAATAAAATAGAAAACAGAAATCATTTGTAACGTATAAATGACTTTTGATCAATTTAATACATCCTTGCTGAAGAAAATCATTAATTTTAGCGACCACAAACTTACGAACAGTAGTGTGCATAATTAAAAGCACATGGAGCAGATGCATGGAGCCTCACCCTGTGCAGGATCCAGTAATTGTGCATGTACTCCAGACCCTGTAACGTCATTAGGATGTATGCCTTTATATTGGCTGGTGTCAGTACAAGACTGGTGTCCTTTATAATCACCTGAAACAGATCAGAATATACAAACAGTTAGGAGGGATAAACATCATACTTATACTGTTTTATTGTTTGATCTGTTGTAGTTCTTAATGGCTTTGCTCTGTGATAGGTTTGTTGTTGAAGTTACCAAGATAAAGAATAAATGTCCAAGTGTATTGTTGTCACCTCGAGATCTGTCTCCATGAAGTCAAAGACCAGACTGATGTTGGATTTGTGTCCAAAAGCATCCAGGAGCTGAGACAGAAAACAGGTTCATTGATGTCAGTTATTAGCATATAATCAACAACACTGCATCAAAGTTTGTATGAATATAGAGGTGTCTTACACCAATAATGTTTGGATGACTGAGCTCTTGCAACAATTTAATCTCTCGAAGGGCTGTTCTGTTGATGCCTGGATAACAGAATATATATATATATATAGTGTATATATATATATATAAGACTCAAATTAAACTGATTACTCAAAAAAGTTATAATCAAAGATTATGACACATCCAAAGCGCACCATCTTTGGCCTCTGTCCTGTGCCCCACTTTTATCTGCAAACAAGAAATTCACTTTTTAACAAAAAGGTACATAATTTAACATAATCTAAATGTTCTACTACCCAATGTAAAATACTAAAACAAGAGAATTTGATTAAAAGTGATGCTTTTCAATAAGTGTTAACTGAAGTGTCTTACCTTTTTGATAGCAACAATAGTGTTTGTGGTTTTGTCTCTTGCCTTGTATACAGTTGCAAACTACAAAATAATTGTACAATGCATTAATGGCAATATACATTAATACAATTGCCGATTATCACGCACCTGCAAGAGCTGCTGCAGCTATATACTAAAAACAACAACAGTTCAGAAATAGCAAAGTTATGTGGTATACCTGTCCTTCACCAAGAAAGTCCAGCTTTTCATAGCGCTTCGCTCTGGACTGCACATTTAATGCCATGTTATCGACTGTAAAACTGTTCTTTGTGAACTCACACTTCCTTCTGTATTAAAGAGCACTTTATACTTCCGGGTCAAATAAAAGTCCCAGAAGTGGAAACGGGCTTAAAAATGGAATTGTATTTGATTGCATATTATTAAATTGCATGTGAATTGATGCTGCACGGTTCGTTCAACATATTTGAATAATATAATATTATTTAAAAATTATTTAATAATGCAGAAATAATTTTTATCGATTTTAATAATTTGATCATTCTTTTTTTTTTAATCAACAAACTAATAAATTAGATTTTAGCTTTTCTAATAATGCAGTTTTGTGACTATTATCAAAAAAAAAAAATGGTGATAAACGAAAAAAGAATTTAGGGTCGTGCCAGTTACTGAGGGGACTAAAATATTTACCAGTCTTGAATTCTCACAGTTGTGAGCTGCAGTGAAAAATATCTGTGAAAGCTCAGAGGTACGCATGCAAAATTTCTAAAATATTTCAGAAATATTACACTTCACATTTTCAGGAGATTTAGCATTTTAACTAAATGTGTATATTGTAGTTTATTTTAAATAATTGAAGGCAGTTTGGAGCTCCCTTGTAAGTTTATTACAAGACCCTCACTTATTAGAATCACTGACGAATTGTTTCATAAGCAAATTTGTAATTATAAATCGAATTTCCTTGCTTCACTTCATGGTTCATTTAAAACAGTTGCTTTAATCATGTAATCACAAATAGATGTCGTGCCATAACAGAGCAATATATAAATTGTTTCCTGCAGAGGGCGCTGTTGTCAAAATAAATAAATAAATAAATAAATAAATAACAGATAAATAGATAAATAGACAGCTCTATTTACTAAATATACCTACTAACAAATTGGTATCCAGTTTAAAACATAATATAACAGAAGTCATGTCCATTATGGGCGAATATCGAGTCAAATAAAGTCATATTTCCTCTTTCTCTGCATTATTATTTCTCACAATGTATCTATAGAAAGGGGACAATTTACATATCATTACATATCATAAACAACTTCTGCTAATTCTCAGTATATTTTCGTATAAAGGGTAGTTTATAAATCAGAAACAATTACAGGTGATTCTACTGAGGATCTTCTATTTTTATAAATGTATTAAAGTACACTGTCTTCAAAACTAAGACAAAGACTCAACAATGTCACATTTGACACATTTAGATTTTAGTTCAAAATGAATATTCAACCAGCATCTCACTGCATTGTTATTCTTTTATTGACACAATCACATGGATCATACCTTTCTTTTTTTCTTTTTTGGTATCTTGTGTCAGTAGACTGTGTTAAGGTGTGATTATTACACAGTTGTTCTTCAAAAACATAATCCCCCTTAGATACCTTTTTGTTCGACTTGTTTACTGTACGCCTTCTATCGCCATCAGAAGTTTCCCATCTCAACAGGAAGTGGTTAGCACAAGCTCTGTTCTTATGAAGACGCCCACTTCCTCTGACTTTGATAAACACATTTGTGGTTTTGTGCACTAACCCCATCAGATAAATTTTCTTTACTGCTGCTAAACCCAATGTCCTCAAATTACAGAATGATTTCTGGCAGGTTTATAGTGAAAACAGCATCCAATATAGTGAAAACTTGACTTTTTGATTGGTGAGAAGTAAATCTTCTAGTGTTAAGTCGTAATGTTTTTTAAATATTTAGTCAGTACTTTGCTTGAGAAACATCAGTGACTCATTTTATATCAGTTGTATCAGATTGGCCTCATTTGAAATGAGAGATGCAGCACATTTGTTTATTTAGTCAGTGCTCTGAATATAAAGCAAAATATCTGTAACAAAAAATAAATAATTTGAAATAAAAAAAAGTTTTTGCACACATTTATTTAAATGTACACACATTTATTGAAAGTAGCAATGAACAAAATAATCAGGAGGATGGGCTTAAGCAGCATTTTCATTACTAAACTTATACTACATTTGGGCTTAAACTAAATTTTGGATTTAATTCACTGGGCTTAGTTTTTGATACAGTTTCAAGTTTATTTCTTTGGTTTTAAGCGAGTTTTCCTTTAATTAAATTGATTTAAATTTTATACTCCTCTTATTTATTTATTTATTTATTTAACTATCTTTTGCTTGTATGTTTTGCTACAGGGTTACAGCACTAAATGTCTTCTTCTGTAGTTTTCAATCATGCTCTAAAGACTTCTTCATTTACTTCTTCATTTTTTTCCCCGGTATTGTTTGACAGAAAGATCTTAACACTTGTGGGCCTCAAAAAAACAAATGTTTTTCCCAGTCTGAGAACACCTAGGTCAAGTGTCCAGTGTCAACACAGTGTCATGTTTCAGTAATCGTCTTTGTGCAGCGTATGAGTTTTCATTTCACAACTTCTAGATTTACTAGTGAACAGGCAGAAACTACACTGATGTTGAGTAAATATGAGAACGAGAATCATCATCCTCAGTCTGAACAGTCATTCTGAAGAACAGGTGAGCGAGATACAGTAATTATGAAACTGCAAATGAAACCTTTAAAGGGTTTTTTAAGATGTTTTGTCATGAGCTGATATTGAGGTATTTTTGCTATTCAGTTGTAGTTAGTAAAACAATAGTTAACAAGTCTCTTCTGAAAATGAAAATTTGTGAACTGGTTCCAAGAAATAAACTTAGAATGATGAAACTCGTAAAAAGGATAAACAAAAGGATAAAAAAGCTGGTCACAACTTGCTCACAATCTTTTTAAATATTTGGTTAGGTACACTTGAACATTTCAGTAATGTAAAGCCACAATCATGGCAATGAATTCTGAAACCGACAGCTTTTGCTTTCTGAGACTCTGCACATAACATGTCTGCTCAAGTGCTGTGGTAGAACTTACACTAAAACCACATATTAGTGTTAGAAACAAACAGCACATCAAGCCTCTCACCTATTCTTCTTCACAGATCTGTGAAATGTAACTCAACATTCGCTCTTACTTGCTGTCTTTACATTATATACTCTTTATGTTCCAGGCCTCAGACTGGCATATAAATATCTAGGTCACAATATAATTTCCATTATCTATGGACTAAGTCAGTAGTCCATACACATCCCACAAACCTCTAAACTCTTTACATGTGGTATCCATGGCAACTTTTTTCCCACTAGAAAAATCATTGACCCTTTTTTGAATAATTGGCAGCATCATTGATTTTCAAGGTTGCCCAATGAGAACTATTTACTAACACAGTCGAGAAATTGATCGGCCGTCAAGGGAGCAGATGCTGACCTCTATATTGAAGAGGTCTCAGAGTGTCATTACATTCTCTCTCAATCAATACACGGCTCAGATATAAACACCCATCCTGTCTAAAGGCCAAACGAGGTGAATAATGTGCTATGCTTTTTTTTTTTTTTTTAAAGTATTTGCTACTATTTACATTTTTATGTCAGTTAACAAGCTGTTTGACCCAAACTATCCCAAATAAAAAGAATATATCAGTCTGCCATTTTTTTATAGTCACTGTGAGAGAGATTAATAAAATAAGGTGTATGTGAGCTGCTTTATCTATAACAATTTGGCTGGCATGATATATAATGATTTTGCTGACTGATTCTAAAGATAAGTAAGTTATAATGTGCTAAATGGATGGATATTGCAATTCAATTAATTCTTTGCTTAAACTCAATGAAAAATTAAGGTTTATGTGATAGGATAGTAGATATAAAATACTGACTGTATACTGACAAATGTACATTTAAAATCCAGACATTTTATGCAATAGATAAATAAATATACACTTGAACTACAAGCAAACAGAAAAATAAATAATTATAATAAAAATAATAAAACAAATAACAAATAAACAATAATAAATACTAAAGTATTTTTGCACTACAAGCAAACAGATAAAACAAATAACAGATAAAAATAAGACAGAACAATACATTTTTGCACTACAAATAAATAAATAATTTGCACTACAAGCAAACAGACTAACAAAAAAATAAACAATTATACATATTTTTAACAGTACACTCAAAAAGAAAAATAAATCAATATACACATTTTGAGTTACAAGTAAACAAACAAATATGAACTATAAAATGAACAAATATTTTGCGCTACTGACATACAGCTAAAAATAAATAAGTGAATATACATATTTTGGGCCAACAGACAAAATAATGAATACATTTTTGCACTACAAATAAATAAATATTTTGCGCTACATGCAAACAGACTAACAAAAAATAAAAAAAAAAAATAAATAAATAACCAAACAAACAAACTACAAGCAACAATTGGATAATATTTGTCAATAATAATTAACAAATAAACGTGTGATTGATATACAAACAAACAAACAAACAAATAAATGTTTGTTTCATGTAGAGCGCTACAGGTAGAGGGCGCTGGAGAGCACCCTCAGGGCCAGCCAGAGCCCTCGCAGAGAGCAGAGCACAGACACACCGAGCAGTATCAAAAACTACTGCGGGAGTCCAGCAAGAGTCACATCACACTCGCTGAAGTCCGATCCAACACGTCCAGAAACGGGAACGCCAGAGTCTGCATATGCCTGGATATTTGCCCTGCACGACCGCTCGGCTCCGGTGTGCCATCTAACGCAGGACTTTGGATATTATTACGGATCGTAAGAGCAGGTTTGTTTTCTCCGCAGTGGGAAGAGGCTCGATCCACCCCCGAGTCTGATGTTTGAGAGGGAAGCAATGCAGCGCTGTGACTCTACACCATATTCCTGCTTCAGTCCAAATTTCATCTGAATCTGCAGACGCACTCCACTGATCCATCGCAAATCGACCGCTCTTCATTTATCTTATCCTTTCTGAAAAGAAATCTCACCCGAGATTGCAACTGGCGCCATTTTAAAGCGATAAAAACGCAGTTTGCTTGAGTTTGAGGGATTGTAAAGTGCTTGTCATAATTTAGTGGATGGATTTACTCTCGTAGACTTCAGCAGCAGCAGCAGCAGCAGCTTCAGAAATGGGTGAGTTTTTACCTCTGCGCTCTTTTTTATCCACTATTTCAACATGCCATTTTTACGATATTATCATCTATTTATCTTCCTTTATCTGTAATTGAACTGAAATGAGTAAACTAGTCGGGTTGTTGTGGATAAGTGAAGTATTTACAAACTGCACAGCTCCATTTTAACCACAAGAAAAAAGTGGACTATCGCCATTCTGCCTTATTTATACGAAATACACTAGAATATTTGTTTAAATTGACATAAAGCAGCAAAATCTACATATATATCAATACTTATGGCAGTCGTTGATGAGGAACAGTTTCATAGACTACAGAAGGTGAATGTTTATCTAACTCACCCTGAAGACAGCAGCATTTGCGACACCGAGAGAGTATGATCTGTATGATCTGATATATATAGTGGTATATTTAAAAGAAGAGTCATTATTCAGCGTAATTTACTGTAATCGTGGCCATGCATCAGTTCCCGCTGATAGAGAGTAGGCGTGTGTTTGCACTGTCAAGCGCCTATAGTGATTTCCACTATAAGCCACCGTGTAGGCTTGCT
Organism: Cyprinus carpio; assembly: GCF_018340385.1. NCBI lineage: Eukaryota > Metazoa > Chordata > Actinopteri > Cypriniformes > Cyprinidae > Cyprinus > Cyprinus carpio. Next base: position 18,411,023 of record NC_056601.1, read on the forward strand.
TTCCATGTCACTTGTGTTCTTACTCATTACAGACTGAATGTGTCACAAAACCTAGCGAGCTGTCTATCTAGACAGCGTTGTAGGCAATTGAACGTCCTTTCCTGCCTAAAATACTGTCAAGTAGGTGTCTCACTAGTTTTTTTTTTGAGAGACATCAGCGTTTTGTCTGTGATGGGTAGCAATGATGAAACTGTTGACCTAAGTGTTTGGTTTCATATCTGATCTGTCGTGGTCGAGTTAATCTTTGCTGACATTTACCAAGATCAGATATTATTCAGAACGAGAATTTCAGTAATTATTAAAATTCTCCATAAATAGCCTATCAGATCTAAGATTAGTATCGTGCCCCTCATTTGATTGGCTGAAATCTGTGCCTAATTGCAGAAAGGGGAGGAGCTATGACAAGGTCATCTGAGTGGATTTCTCAGCATCTTTAGATGGAAACAGAATGTTCTCCAGGGGAACTTAGAGCTACCATGAAATCAAAATTCACCATTCTTATATAATTGTAATGGAATATTGTACTGGTTTTTGAAAACAAATACATTTTCTCTTTTGAGACACTTTTATTTGGAAATATGTCTCAAGAGGAAAGAAATATGGTGGCCAAGAAGTGCAAATCAATTCAGAATTCTGAAAACATTATAACAAGTCAGAAAACACAATGACAAATCCGAAAAACAAAATAAGAAGTCAGAAAACACAACGACAATGAAATGAGAAACAGCTCTCCGCTTGCAGCGTGTCAGTCACGCTCATCGGGGAAGTGAGTGAAGCCAAAGACTATAGAATATCCCTAAATTTATTAAATTTGTTATTTCCTTGTTATTTCTTAAAGGGACTTTGGTGAAACACACACAAAACACATATTTTTAATCAAATAATACATCACTAATAGCGGTTCACTTCCGTGATTTGGTACGATTTCGTTCACATCAGCAGCGAACCGTACCGGAGTTCACATGAACCGTACCCCAGACCACCCTTTTTAAGCAGACTCGGGTCTGGTTCGTGGGTACAAGACAGCATTCATCATCCAAACGAACCAAACTCGGACGTCAAGTCAAACCTGGGTTTGCACCAAAAGTGCTAGTGTGAAAGCACCCTTAATACTGTTTGATTGAACTCAATTCCAGTTTAATTTTCCTAATAAAAAGCCTGTTCAGTTCTTAATATTTTGTATTCTCTGCTTTAAATTCTCTCTGCCCCACAAAAATTTCAATTAATATATATTTTTTTGCATTCCCATTTGCTCAAATGGCAAAAGAAAATATCCACAATAGTGTTTTCATGACTTATACTAAAAAAAGAGAAAGAGACTGAACGGCAGTCAGAAGAGAGAACTATGTCAAATTTACCGCCACTTCCATAGACGCTGTATTAGAAACACCCTGGCATTAGCGTTAACTAGTTTTTGTAATCTGATTCAAAGGTAATATAAATGCAGTGTTGTTAATGTACATATATATATATTTTTTATTCCATAGTAAAGGCAATTCATACAATACATTTAAACTGTTACTTTAAGACCATCTCCAGTGTTTTCTGACTTGTTATAATGTTTTCAGAATTGTAGTGTTTTCTGAATTGTTACTTTGTTTTTAGATTTGCATTTGCATTTGTAATTTATTTTGTTTTCTCAGAATTGTGATTTGTTTTGCACTTCTTGGCCACCATAAAGAAAACACTTATCACAACTTCCATTTCATGCCAACTTTTAACTTTGACACAGCTTCTAGGAGCCAAGTAATATGCTTTGAATATCATACCTTAAAGGTATAAATCACCCAAAAATCAATTTTTATACAATGGAAGTCAGTGGTAATTAAAACTGTTTGGTTACCAACATTACTCAAAATTTCGTCCACAGAAAATCTATCCACATAAGAAAGAAAGTCTTACAGATTGGAATGGCATGAGAGTGAACAAATAATAGCAGAATTGTTTGAATCTGATGTTTTGTTAAAACAGCTTTCACAATTTATCACATATTGTTGCTTAATAGAGACATGCTCTCAATATTTATACTGTGGTTAGCACAAATATTGAAGTTCTGAAGAGAAATATGAACTCAAATCTGGCATTTAACCTAATTTGAGAGAAATGAGTGCTTTGGTTGTATCAGAGTTTGGTCAGAAGCACTAGTTAAAGCATTATCTGAGACCTTATGAAATACTTGAACTGAATTGATGGTGTACAGTCAGTAATGGAGGCTACATAGAGTTATGGAGTTTTGTGGGTAATGGAGTTTTGGGACAATAGAAAATCTTGGTTTGAGTGCTGTGGTTCTGACTATGACTGTATCATTGTGTAGTTGTTTCAGAATGGAAGAGGTACTGTTAGTTAGTCTTCATCGTTTCATAGAAAGCCAATGGAAAAACCCAGGTCAGATGAGGAGACTGAACACGTTTATCAAAACACAAACACATCTACTTATGGAGTGCTTGCCCACAAAAAGATTCCAGAAAACCTATTGTATCCATATGCAGAGTATACGATTACACAAAAGAACCACAGTATTTGAGCAAAGGATAAATCCAAAGTGATGTTTATGTGTGTGAATGGCGCTCTCTCTGTTCCTGGCTATGGCTAGTTGCACTGGAGGACAGCCAAGTTCTGACAGGAGACAAAGGAAAGAGGGAGATATCCAAGGACATATCTAATTTTTGGCAGCTGTTCCAAACCAAATATCAGAACAAGAACACCTTTTGGCAGCAAGCTAACAGGGGGAGGAGGGCTGTTTCATTTTTTTTCTTCTTTTGACTACAGCCATTTTGTTTTTGCTGCGGTCGAAATTCTGATCTCTCCTCAGTTTAAAATTTACATTTTGGCAGAAATCCATTTGCTTTTGCCATCGAAGAAAACGAGACAAGGGCGGCTGTGTTTTTTTTTTTTTTTTTTTTTTTTTGAATTCAAGTGGGATTGGCTGCACATTTGGAAACTTTGCTGCAGAAGGACGGTATCAGATGTGTTTCAGATACTCGGGATGGCCGGCACCAGGGATTGTGTTGATGGATAACTCTCCAGTATTGTCAGTAATCTTAATTCAAAGCGCCAATCAGTCAGACTTTGATTTATGCTTGATCCTTAAATTTGATTTAAAAAACCTGTAAACCTTATCTATTAATATAGTAAAGGAAATTGTTATTTAAATGTATATCTATGCATTGATGCAGTTGTGATTTGAACCACACTGTGGTAAACACTGACTCTCAGTTTGCTGTTGCTAAGCAGGTAAAATCACAAAAGGGCAAAAGATCACACTTAAACAGCAGCTCTCATCTGAAGTAGGGTATGAAAAACTGCAGAAACCAATAACACTGAATACCTCCAAATTGAGCTTTATTACTGTTCACACGCAGGCAAGCTTTACACGGCATCCCATAGGAATAAGCAGGTGTTTTCTTTGAACCTTGTGATTTTCAGTAAAATATGCTCATGAATTAAGTTGGATATCATTCCTCTGGAATGGAATGAGGTGCTAAGCATTTTTATCTGCCATTATTTCACCTAAAAATGGAAATTGTCATCATTCTTTTCACCCTATGTCATTCCGAACCTGTATGACTTTAGTTCATCTTTTGAAACACAAATGAATTTGTTTTTAATAAAATCTGAGTGATTTCTATCCCTCCATTAAAATTTCATAAAGACATTATAAAAGTATCTATCTTCTAAAAATAAATAATTGCTTTATATGATGAACAGATTTAATTTATTTCCACGGAGGGACAAAAAGCATGAGAGAATAGCTTAATGTCTGTTTAAAGTTTTAGAGATTTGGAATAACATGAGGGTGAGTAAATAATTGTAAGTTTGTAACTTTTGGCGCTCTAGCGGTTAATAAACAGAACTGTATGCGTCTTGCGGAAGAACATTGTAGCCGGATCTACTTCTATCTGTTTATGTCTGTGACGAATCACGCAGGTACTGTGCTACTCCGCAGAGGTTCCACCAGTACCAGTCTGAAATAGTCAGAATATAAAAACTTATTATAGGTGTCGCATCCGTTGACCCCTTTAATAATTACGTGGCTAAATTAAATGACACTGCATTCTTTAAACTAAATTTAAATCATAGTTTTTGGGTAATTCCCATAAAATTGCATCTACAACTTCAACCCACAGATCCTCATAGACTTGCATTGGAAAGGTGCAAACTGGTGAAAACGTCAGCAGTTACTAATGTAGGACTGTTTTGTCGTTTTTAAGGCGGCGGTCACTTGAGTCATGTTTTGCCCACGGTCTCTTGCCAATAAAAACAGTGCTCTGTGTAGTAACTAACAACAAAGAGCGCAAGTATACAGTATATTTGTTTAATTAACTTTTTTGCGCCTTAGTTATTACTCAAGACAGCTGTGATTTCAGTTCAGTTAATTTTGCAGGCCTACTTGTATCTTTTTTTTTTTTTTTTTTTATGAAGTGATTGGATTATAAAGATAATTTCTGCCATGCCCCTTATGTCACTTTAGCACCTTTTCTCATTAGTGTTGTCTGTTGTGATAGCACAGCCATTCAAGAAACCAGATTTCTTCACTGGCCTTGAAATTAAGATCATGGTCAGCTTGCTTCACTGTGTGACTGCATCAGGTCAACGCACTGGAAAAGAAAGCATGATTTTTAGACAGCAGACACATTTGGTTTAATTCGGTTTCAAACTTGGCAACCTTCTGCGACCGGTGAGTGTTTATTTACGTCCCACCACTGTTGTAGAATATACTTTGTGTAGCCGCCCAGAGCTACGGCACATAGAGTGTGTAATTCAGCCGTGTCATGACAATTGATGTCTTGAACAAATGTGGCCGGGATTGTGAAGTTTCCTTTTATGTGTAGAACTGCAGGGCATGTGTCAGCCGTGCCACTTCTAAGGGGCCTATTGATGTTAGCCAGAGTAGATGCCTTATTTGATTCAATACAAACGAAAATCAGCCTGTGAGAGAGAAATACAGTCCGTTCAATACGGTGTGCTGCTGTGTACATGGGTGTTCGATCGCTCAAGCTGACAAAACACTGAAAATATGTCTTGCCTAAAAGATTCCAGTTGATAGAAATTACAGTGAATGGACTGTACTTTGTGCCTCACAGCTTCCCATAGCACCGTGGGAAATTTTAACTGACAAGTGTTTCTTGCCAATGCAATTAGGCTGGGAGGTATTTCCAGTATTTCCAGTATATATATATAGCAACACTGTAAATATTGCAATGATTTTACTGCACTTTTTATTTGGTCATTAAAGTTGCAACGAAAAGGAAGTAGTGATAGATATTTTCTTCCTTGTTGTGATGTACATCTGAGTTTAATGGATTATCAAAAAGGAAAAAATGAAAGATGTTGATTGTAGAGGGGTGGGATTTAAAGGTATAGTTCACCCAAAAATGAAAATTCTCATGCATTTACTCACCCTCAAGTTGTTCCAAAACATCAGTTTCTTTCTTCTGTTGAACACAAAAGAAGGTAGTTTGAAGAATGTTAGTAACCAAACAGGTGACAGTAGCCAGTGACTTGCATGGGAAAAAGGAAACATGCTGAAGGCCACTGTTTGTTTACCAGCATTCTTCAAAATATATTATTTTTTGTTTGACAGAAGAAAGAAACACATACAGGTTTGGAATAACTTGAGGGTGAGTAAATAATGACAGAATTTTCATTTTTGGGTGAACTATCTCTTTAAGCAGACTTAATGATTGGAGAAGTTCATACATCACCAGAGAGAAGTCTGATGCTTTCACCACAACCTCCATTTATGACATTTTGTTTTAAAAAAAATTACAAGGTGAATGACATGTATGAAGGAAATCACAATAAAATCTTACATTTCATAGACAGAAATACATGCTTAATATTGAATAAGTTTTAAGACCGTTTTGTGGCTGTTAAAAATAGAAAACTTATGGAAGAATTATTTTAAACAGTTTAGTATTAAAGTATGTTTATTATTTCAGAGGAGGTTAAATTGTAAATGTGTCCCTTTGGTATTTTATCAAAAAGATTTCCTCTGTGTTTACCACAGGATCTCAACAAATTGAGAGCACGGTTGTTTGGCAAGGCTATTTGTGAGTCTACCTCAAGCCTGCTCACTGTTCATGGCCTTAAAAGGGACTGGGACAGAGAGGAATCCTCTTGACACCCGACTACAGATTGTGTCAGTTCAAAAAAAGGCCTTAGTGCACAGGCTTTGAAAGAAGCCAAGAACATACATCTCACTTCTTAACAATATATACTGTCATATTAAAACCAGCGATCAACAGTAAGGTTTTTCTTTTTTTAGGAGTTTAGTTTTTAAGCCATAAAAATATATGAGATTCAGTGACATCACAACACTGGCCTGACAGGGCAATTGGCAGTTCTTTCATCCGGAACCCGGGTCAGCTGATTATCCTTTCTGTTAAGCCCTGATTACAGTTTCATTGTGAACTTTTCAGTAACTTATTAAAGCGCCAGGCATTTGATTGAATTTTTTTGCATTATGTCATCATTAACCCAGTTGAGCTGATTTTGTTGAGCTGATTTAGATGAATTTGTTCAGATAATTGCTCCCTGATGCTCTGATCATCTTAATTGAGATGCATCAGAAAAGAGGGCAGATCAGTATGTAAAGCCCCTTGAGTATGAACGTCTGAATGTACCCCCCCCCCCCGCCTTTGAGTCTGCCACAGGCAGCGCTGCTGACACAGAACTGCTTTATGTGTTGTAGTTACCCACGGTCTGCCCGGGGCATATTTGTTATAATAATAAACCTGTTTATGAGCCGACTCTTTTCTTACACAATTAGTGTGCAGTTAGCATGCCCACTCTGCCAGACAGAGCTTTCTGTTGCATAAACTGGGTCTTAGGGTTTAGTATTGTGTAAGGGGCATTATGTTTTTGAGTGTATGGATTACACTTATACAAGCAGGAAACACACTGATTATTGACTGGGCTCTTGAGCAGCCATATTTACTAATTGTTGTGTGTACATACAGAAAAAAACACTCCTGTTTATAAACAAAAAGACATGAATGCCAACAGTTAAGTCCAAATTGCGTAGATATTTTTGACTAAAGTAGTGCTAGTGGCTTGTTAGGGCTGGGCGATATATCGCATGCGATGATCACGCGCATCTCGTCAGTAAAGCCGGTTCCCTGATTAGCAGTAAATTTCCATCACCTGCTTTCAGATGGAGCAGCATTTAATAGACAGAGCCGTAGTTCACTGACAAGCTACACCATATCGCGTTCATTATCGAAGACGATTCATCTGCTCCCAGAGTAAAAAATAAAACAAGTAATTGTGAAATAGTTTAAAGTTTCAAATAGTGCTGTCAAATGATTAATCGCATGCAAAATATAAGTTTTTGTTTACATAATATATGTGTGTGAACGGTGTACATTTATTATGTGTGTGTGTGTATATATATATATACTCACTCACATACAGCATATATTTTGGAAACATTTACATGCATGTACATTTATATATTTATATTCTTATATTATATATTATATTTTATAAATATACACAGCACACACACATATATTATGTAATCAAAAACTTTTATCTTTATGCGATTAATCGTGATTAATCGTTTGACAGCACTAGTTTAAAATAAGAACAGTCAAATTGTGTCATATTAAGACATAATGACAATATATAATAGATATGGAGTCACAATTAAGTGACAATTGTGAGATGTACATTCAAAATTGTAAGAGACTGTATAAATTCATGGTTATTAGGGTCACACTTTATTTTAAGGTCCATTTCTCACTATTTCCTAACCATTAACTGCGTCTTTTGCCTCAATAACTCCTAATTTGCTGCTTATTAATAGTTAGTAAGGTAATTGTTAAGTTTAGGTATTGGGTAGGATTGGGGATGTAGAATATAATCATGCAGAATATTTTATAAGTACTAATAAACAGCCAATATGTTAATATATAAAACCTTTTATATTGTATTCTTCACATATTGAACCATGTTTGTGCAGAACAGGATTAAGCCCTTAAATAAGGAATGACAACCATTTTAAGCTGCAGCATGCATGGGGTCACTGTGGTGTTACGTCACTTTTTTTTAGTCTGTTTGCCAAATAGCTAGAACACCCAAGATGCATTGGGACACTACTCAGAGGTATAGACAAGTAAGATATAAACAACTGGGCTTCATTGAGGATTTTTGAATGGCTGCGTTTGAGTCGGCACGAGCTGGAATGAGAATCATGCCATTTTGACTGTCATGATATGATGGATAGATAGAGCTGTTTAGTCTAGCGTGGATACAGGCTGTCTTGTGATAGCTGCCGTTGTTTTCTGTAGCCTCTCATCTGTCACCTGTCTGGCAGTTGAAAGGGTAAATGACACTGAGCTCTGTCTGACAACAAGCCAACAGCAGATGAGAGACTGAACTCAATGCCTGTCAGTGTCTCCAGGCATCAACATAGGTATGACATGACATCCGTATGTCTGAGCCAATCAGAACGCTTTTTAGAATTATTTTTAGATGGATTTTGTCAGCCATGGTTTGTTTGAGTTATATAATTGATATGCTGAATGACGGTACCCTGAAAAAATTATTCTGCTAAATTCATACAATATACAACATGATGCTATGTGTGTGCTGCGGAGGTGTTATGTTCAACCCTAATTGGGCTTTTCCAGGTCTGTGGTCACTCAGGTTGTGGTCTGTTTGATGTCTGGAAAGTGTTTATCACTGGGCCAGAGGCCTCATTTGTTGACTTTCACACCGTGACTAGGCTTACTCAACTGACCACTAAAGCAAATGAGCTGGTCAGCAATGTAATTATGGTGTCAGGGAGTTTGCCTGGAGCCAGCGGTACAACTGTTTCGGTTGAAGACTGTGTGCGTAAACCCCAATGCTGATTAATTGGAGCTTTAACAAAGACACATTTGTCTTGTTCATTAATTCACCTTGCCCACTTAAATAGGAATTACGGTACTGAGGGAGTGTTTAATCGCCATACACTGGTCTTATGTACGTGTAAGTGTTTAAAAATTATATTTAAATCAATCAGTAAGCCATAAATTATTTTCATATAATGGCCAATAACTGATAAATGGAGATTAAGTAAAATTCTGTACTGTTGTGTCTAAATAAATTTCAAATAAAAACTAAAATCAGTGGTTTTAATGCGAATTTAGCCATTGATATTCAAAATTAATATTCTTTTTTTAGATTTGTTAAAGATTAAGATAAAAAAAGTTTTATTTAAAGAGAATAAATCTAATAACATATCTAATAACAGCTGATATCTGACATTGTATCGGTAAATCTATTATTAAAACTAAGTAAAAAGACATTTAGTATTGTGTAATACACAGCTGTGTTTACATCCCTGGACCAATGAGATTTGTCTCGGGGTGTGGCTACACAACACAATGTAATAGAAATAGAAACCAAGTGCTACCAAAACATTTTGTAACTCATTGCTTGTTGCGGCTGGTTAGGATGACAAAAACTCAGATTAATCTTAAAAGAAATGAGCTTTATTGTGTCATGTCTGGTTAGAAAAGATGTAAGAGATTGTGATGTGGTTAAAAGGCTTTTTCATGTCTTTTTCACGTAGGCTTTGGCGTGTCTGGACATGTACGCATGTGTTTATAGTTTTAATTAACTAATAAATTGTTCTTTTTGACTCTACTTTCAGTTTCACCTGGGAAAAACTCCACCTTAACGAGATTTATAAGATTTCGGGAGCAGTAGAGGCAAAAATCATCACATTCCTCTGATTAAACTCAATCACCTGGACCAGTGTCCCTCTGCCCTTTTTTGGGTCCCTCTGCTTCCTGATTCTTGGACGAAGCTTCAAAATGGAGCAAAGAGACCTTACTCGGTTGGCCCGGCCCAAAGGAAACGAGGAGTTCTTCTCCACTGTTACCACCATCAACAGAGCAGATCTCAGTGAGGTGGGTCTCCTCGCCAGTCCCATCAAGAGCCTCCCTTTACCTGGAGAGAAACAGGACCATGAAGAGGACGAAGACCTCGGTCTGGGGAAGGACATCGATGTCACTTCTAATGCGGACAGTGAGAGATGGGGGCAGGGAGATGGGCTGGAGGAGCAGGAATTCTCCATCAAGGAGGCCAGTTTCTCTGAAGGCAGCCTGAAACTGAAGATACAAACGACCAAGCGGGCCAAGAAGCCTCCTAAGAATCTAGAGAACTACATCTGTCCTCCTGAGATCCGCATCACCATCAAGCACCCAGGAGAGCAGAAGACCGCCAAGCATGCCAGGAGTGTCAGGGGAGGGAAGGAGGAAGATAAAGGACCCCCCAGAAAAAGGGTTAGTGTCACTTTCCAGTGTTTAGAGTGCTTTTATTTTCTTGTGTCATGTGATCACTCTGTTGTGTTGATGTCATATGGTATCACGGGTATAGACAGTATGGACTTTAGTCAGAATAGATGCCATGTTGAATTTGACGGCAGTTATATTCCATAGGCAGCTGATCAAATACTGAAAGTATCTTTCCTATGGAAGCGCCTTTTATTTTTTTTTTTGCTGGAACAAAATATAATTTTTTTGAATTTAACATGTGATTTTGTGTATTAATATGAATTTGAATGTTATGTACATACGAAACATTTTTTGAACAAATTTTTTTTGTGCTACAGATTGATCCTTTCATTCACAAAATTAGTCGTTGTTTTAATATATATATTCAGAAAAAAGTCAGTATTGTTATACGTAAACTTGGATTTTCAAGAAATAAGGTAAGCATTGTGTGTAAAAAACTCGCAATTCTAGTAAAGATAGTCTGAATTGCGAGTTTTAAAAATTGTGAGAGAAAATTACACAATTGCCTTTTTTTATTCAGTGACAGAAACTGTACTTTGGTACTTTCCACACATTTCTGGTGGACAATTTTTTTTATTTTTTTGGAAAGAATAGGAAAAATAGATGCAACCTAAGCGATTATGACAAGAGAAGAACAAATTTCTATATAAATCTTTGGCTAGTTGAAATGTAAATGTTTTGAGATGCATGTCTTTGAACGGATTGTAGTTCTGTCCCTCACAGCCTCCTTTGTGTCAATATGGCATCTGACTAAGGACGTTAATATGACCACTTGGACAAGTATTTTTGTACATTTTATCATGTCAATTATAGCTTTCCAGCTCATGTTCTCAATTTTTTTTGAAGTGCTTTTTCTTTAAAAGAAATCATGTTTATGCTGAGCTTAGATGACACAATTGCTTTTTCTGGGCTGTCAGCTTTTTGGCTGCTCGTCGAATGAAGTGTGTCCAGTTTGTGCCATTGAGTAACGTAACAGCTAGTCATTAACCTTTTGTGGCATTTAGACTCAGCGAGTTCATTGACTTGCATGTGGTCCAGATATCTTACTCAGTGTAAAGGGCCTTTTTTGAAAATGTCAGATGACACACAATTTTTGATTTGGGATAACAGAATGGTACGAGCAGAATGTTTTTCTTCATGTTCATTGCTGTTTTTTGAAGTCTCTTGGAGTACCATGTAAATGCAAGGGATGTGCCAAACGACTGTTTTTGAAATCAAGAAGTTCCTAGGTCACAAGGTAGACCAGTATAATTAGGCTGGTTCTGAGGTCATCTTATCCTGATCAGGTGCATTTCACAATGTTTCAGAAAGAAGCACAACGTGATAGGTCTCAAGACTCATTTTAAAACTCTTAAAGGCTAGTTCACTTAATACTTAACCCTCTTGTCACTCCAGACCTGCTCTAAAGACTTTAAAGATTTGAATTCAGAATTGAAACTAAATGAAGCCATTTAACGAAGCCTGAGAGATTTCTGTCACCCCTGTTAAAAGCTTATTCCCCCAAAATGCTTCAGACGTTTTAAAATGTTCTTAAAGAAATCCATGTTAATAGATCTTTTTTTTTTCGCCAGGCTTTCTGAAGAGACACGGTCGGTAACAAACATTTAATTTAGGCCTTTATTCACATATAAACATTGACCGCACATAGATAGAGTGCATCAAATATGGTAAACAGAAGCTCAAATGTGCTTGCTGGACATGCGAGAACCAATCATCAGGTTTGTTCTCTCAATTACAGTTGAGCTCCTCTTCAGATCACTTGGATTAAACAGCTTGATTTCTTTTTACAATCTATTTATGAACTTTTTAAAGTGTGAAAGGCTTCTCTATAAAAACATCTTTTTCATTAAAAATATCTTTGTGTTTCGAAAATTGACATACAACAAAAGTCTTATGGATTTGGAATAACATTACAGTATTTTCATTTTTGGATGAACTGTCCCTTTAATGCAACATTTTGAAAACACAACAGAGTGAGATGCTCTAAAACAGCATTGCATTGCGTAGTTTGTCTGTTTGCTGAGAATGACTGTAGTGCTTGAATTGAGAAACACAACTTTTCAGACAATGCAGTTCATAGTATGTTGTCAGTTTGTGAATTAAAAATTAAAACATCCAAAAATACCAAAGCCAGGACAACCGATTTATCCTTAGTAAAGAACACAGTACATGAAAATGGTAATCATCCAGTACCATGGTATTTACTATTTGATACCATCGGTGTACTGTGATGCTATTACAGTTGGCTTTTTTTGCAAAAGGAGCTGCAGAGGATTGTGCCAAATTGAGTAAGTTCATGAAAATGTGAGACGCTAAAATGGCTCCTTTAAGTAAACACTTTCAGCTCACCGCAGCGTGCTCCATTAAGTTTTCAAAAAAGATATGTTGCATTTTTCCCGTCCTCACAAAAGAATGAAGGATTGTGGGAGAGAATGGGAGGAGAGGCTGGTGATCCCGCAGCCAGAGTCTGTAATTTGACCATAATTAGGGAGAAAAATCTGTGCTTACTGAATCAGAGAAGGAACTGCCAGCATCAGCATCTTTCAGCAAACGCACCGCAGGCTCAAATTGATCGCGTTTGGTGTGGAATCTCTGGCGTTGAAACGCTCTGATATCTTTTCATCTTTACAGTAATCTCTTAGGGTATGAATTATTTGTACTGTAATGGAAGGCCAGCTCCTGCTGTTTCGTGTGATGTGCATTTAAAAGCCCATCCACGTCTGCCAAACGCATTTGACTTGATCCCAACAATTGAGGGTTTGATTATCGGCCTTGAATTTTGTATGTGGCTGCATGTTATCTGATTTCCCCAGGGATTTCTCTTTGCCTGGGGAGGAAGGACAATGTTGCCACGGAGCCAAAGCCAAGGGTCTCAAATTTCTCTTATTTTCAGGCTGGGAAACTTAGCCCTCGTCCACCCCACAGAGATGAAATTTTCTAAAGCGGCAGATACACGCAGTGGAGAGGGTGATGGAGAAATCAATGGAAAACTGAGAAAGGCTCAAAGAGCAACAGGGAACTGAGGTGGGAAGCCTGGAGTGCAGCTGTCTCTTTCTGGCGATCTCCACATTGACCACAAACAGAGGGTCAAAAAGGGCAGAAAGAAGAACAGAAGAGGTGGCCGCACGCCACCCTCTAAAGTGTAGCCGTGTCTATAGAAAACAGCTCCGAAAAGCCAAAGAAAAGCAATCGCCCATCCCCCAAATACACACTACAGATGGAATCCCATTCACTTTGAGAAGGGACAGTGCCACAAACTCCTCATTTAGAGCCACCAAATCCCATTCTGTCCTTGCTGTTTGGAGCTTAGGCGTCAAGCCCAGCACCTCTTCTCATCTCTCGCTTACAAGCAGCGTGGGGTCAGGGGTTAGTGCGTAATTGAAACCGGCCCGTACACACTGAGAATAGGGGCTTACATCAGCCCTCTCGGACTGCGACAGCTGCTCGCTGCGTCTTCCATTCGTGGCACGGCCTTTTTTCCTCCTGCTAATGTAATCAGAATGCCAGGGCAATGGATGTTTAGACAAGCCGGGCACTCTGATGAATTAACTCCAGCTCCTCGTCTGGATTAGACCTCCTCTTCCACTCACTCCACTTGATGACCTGTTTTGCACTTTAAGTGTTGTCGTGGGCTGTGCTGCTGGAAAATTAGTTTAATGCAGCATAAGTTTTCTGCACCCACACAAAAGTGTGACCACGCAGCCAGAAATAGATCGCAGCCTTCTCGCTGGCTTTGTAAAAGCACAGAGTCTGGATGTGCAATTAGGCGGTCTGAATATGCAGAGGTCAGGACACGTTGTGTTTGGCATTTCCATTAGGACTTAAACGAAAGGTTTCGCAAATGGCATCTATTATTTTTTCCTTTTTACCAAACTCTGAGGAACAACATTTAGTGTGAATGCACATTTTGCAAAAATGCTGTGAACAAACTTCAAAGGCTGGTACAAATGTTTCTGGATGATAACAGTGACCGCCCCAGTATTTTCCCCATTTGTTTCTTCCACTGGGCTTTCAAAACAACCGAGTTGGTTATGTAATTCCTAGTTAATATATGTAATGCTTAATGGGAGGGGCAGTTTTGGTGTGGTTCCTGCTTCTCTGGTAACAGACTTCTCTGATTGGTGGATTCAAGTCTCTGCCCATTTTAGGATTGAGGATATTGTAGTTCTTCACAGGGAATTTGACAATTACATAAAATGTTAAAAACACACTGACTTTTGGCTTCCACAGAAGCAAATATCATCACTTGATAACCTCAGAGATCATGGTAGGTCTGTCTTGAACAGTTTTTGTTAAAAATCAATTTCTTTATGGAGATTTTTAATTATGAAACCCAACTTGTGCTACAGTATTCTAGTAGTTAGAAGTGCTTGTCCACTGAAGCCCAGTTGACTTTAAGTCTATAATGTATTTCTATCCAGTATCACCCCTGTGGTTTAACACAGTAGTGAGTTCATTGTGATGACAAGCCCGATGGAAGGTGGATCAATGCGCGAGTGTGTGCTCTCTGAGGACCAGACTGAAGCGATCTTTGCCCCCTCGCTGCTCCGTGTTTGATGACAACACTTTGATTGTCAGCTATTTCCACCGGAGCGGGCATGCTCATTGGTGCGTGTTCGTCAGGGGAGAGTGTGAGCAAGGCTTCTGCGACTCCAGCCCTGACTTGACGAGGGGGCCAAGAGGATCATTTTCCCTGTCAAGACGAGCTTGTGGAGCTCGCTTTCTTCGCATCTTCTCTCCTAATGGTTCGTATTTAGTAGTTTGCTCGAAGAAAACACATCCGTAATCAGGTTGAAGAATGACTTCCTCCCCGAGCGACGATAGTGGAGGGGATAAGAGGTTTAAAAATGGTGGATTGTGTAGCAGGGTAAATGCAGCTTTTGTGTAGTAATGATTGGGGAGTCTGGCAGGGAGCAGATGGGCTAGCTCTCGGTCTCATTGTGTCTGGCTCTTTCTTTTTTTCATTTTGGCTGAACTAATATGGCAGATGGTGGCAAAGAGGAAAGGCCAACAAGTGAGCTGGGGCATATGGGGAGCCTGGTTAAAATGGGACCCTACTGTGGCGGGGGATGGGCGGGAGATGTGTGTTACAATAGCAGGTAATTAAGGGAAGGACTTGACTTCACCGCTAAGCCTTTGTGCGTGGCAAAATATTTTTCAGGGGACCTGCCGTCAGCATCAGACAACACTGCTGTACGTCAAATTATTACACTGATTTCACTCAATCAGCGTGATTATTTTTTCAGTGTTCACATCTTTGTTTGGGTCTTCATTAGTTTCTACAGTCTTTTGGATAATAGCCCATTCATTGTCACAAAATTTTGACAGCCCATTCACGATATATTTGTACATTCGTTAATCTGTTTGTCTTTTGTGTGGACTATTATGGTGTCTGGACGTCCAGCAATCGGCCTGTTAATTCTGACATTACATGTCACAATTTCCGGGTCCAAATGTTCTTTCACATGCAAAAAGCAAACAAGCGGTGCAAATATACACTCGCTCTGTGCTGTAACACCCATGAAAAAACCTTTGAAAATCCTTTATCTTCAAACTGAAATCTCAGATGGCCAGACAGTGATTCATCTCTCATGAATGGTTAAAATATTGGTGTCTGGACACTGTGAGCTTAGAGACTGCAATGCACACTGCAAGTTTTTAAAAGCTTAGCTTAAATGTAAATAAATAGTTATTAGAAATGGCTTTGGAGATGGTATTTTCATATGGAGATAGATTTGATGCATAAATCCAAATACATAGATTATGATCCACGCATTTGTGGATTGCTCTCTGTACATTTGTGAATGGATTTCTGTGCATTTGTGGATCGCTGCATGCATTTGTGGATTTTGAAACATTTTCTACATGCTACGATGTGTCAGCGAAATGTGACTGGCTTGAGGTGGTGGTGGTTGAAGTCCACACACTAGAAAAGTTTCAAAAGCCACAAATGCATGCAGCGATCCACAAATGTATGTGACGTGATTCACAAATGAATGCCAGGCAAAGTTGTCTTCGTAGAATAAAAATAAATTTGTGAATGTTTTCTGTTTACAAATCTCATTTTATTTATTTGTGATTTTTTGTTTTTTTTATTGACGTTTTTGTATAACTCATAGGTTTATTTCTATTTTGCTTGTCAATATGTTTAATTTTTTTCATCTCTTTACATTTATTTGTGGCTCATAATCTGTTTATGTGGAATTATGCAACAAATCTATCTTCATATTCTCCACTGAAGCGAGTAGACATTTGGACCTGAAAACGGTGTGTGTGTGTGTGTGTGTGTGTGCATGCATATACGTGTGTGTTAGACCTATATTAAACTCTGGGTTAAACCTCCGTGTGAGTTCCTCTCACTCTGTTGTCAATATGTATCATTTCAGCACCTCAACTTCATCACACACACACACACACACACGCACACACACACACACACACACACACACACACACACACACACACACACACACACACACACACACACACACACACACACACACACGCACACACACACACACACACACACACAGCCTCATCACTCAGGGTTACAGCCCATCAACTCTGTGTCTGTGTACACAAGCTAGCGCTCATCCACCCGCCAAGTCTGGCCTTCATTCCCAAATGCATAGCTCACTCCAGTGATCTACTGCCATGGACCAGTCCAACTGACATATGTATCATATTTTCTTTTGGCCTGTGTGTCCAAACCATAGTTGCCAGTGATGTAGAGTCAACAGTAATCACATCAAGAGAAATATAGACTCACATAAACTGGCTCGTTGTTTGGTTTTCCTTGGTTTACTGCCAGCGTCACCTTCTTTCAGCTACACGTTTGTCTATCTCATCATCGGCGCGAGTTGAATTCAGGTTTAAATCCATTTAAGTATCTGTGAGGTGTGATAAGGAAGCCTCTTTTAAGAGTGTCCAAACCATGGCCCTCCTGTTGGCTGCTGGTTTTTATGTACTAATGGCATTGGCCACTCTCTTATCTTTCTGTCACACAAGCCCTGCTCCAAAAGCTTCATTACCCAGCACCCATGGAGTCATCCTTTAATACGAGACCATAATCATTAGGAGCCGGTCCAGTGTATTCACCGGAAAATTAATTCGGCATCTCTCGCAGAAGTCGATAGGTGACTCCCTCTGCCTCTTGATGTGAGGTATTTATAACAAGCTGTTTGTCATTGGGGGAGTGTTGATGGTGACCGGCGAGGAAATTGTGGGTAGTTGAGCAGTCAAATAAAAGTGACCTCTGTGTGTAGAAGACTGTCAGAACTAGAAAAAAGTCCCTGAGTGTGGTTTTACTTCCTTTATTTAGCCTTCATCTCAGGGACTGTCTAATCGGTGTGAATTTGAGTGGGATGCAGCTGTATTGATAAGTTTATTATTTTTTAGACAAGTCTATATATCTTTAAAAACCAATAACCTGTGTAACTGACAAGTCTACCTTAATATTTATTTATTCATTTTTTTTTTATTGGATTGTTTTGTATGTTTAAAAGAAAAGAAAATAACAATAAAAATGTTTAAAAAAAACCAAAAACCTACAGCTGATAAATTTTTGATTAAAAGGTATTATTACCTTAATTGATTGAATCAGATTAATCACAGTGAATTGTATATTCATGATTTACTTATGTAGATGAATCGAAAATATTATAGTGGCAAATGTGTAAGGCACTGAATTGGCAAAATAGTGTAAATATTGTTAACATATCATTGAGCATAAGCTGTTCGCTGGCCTACATAATACAGAAATCCATTGTTCAAATGATTTTGTCAATCTGTTTTCTTAAAAAATGTAATATTGGCCTATTTTTCAGCCTATTTTTTGTTGCTTTGTGTACATTTTTGATCATTACATCACTTCTCACCATTTTCTTGGTGTCTCGCACCTTGAACAATGCATTTGTATGATTCTGTTCTGTTGCGCTCTGCCCAGCTGTTGAAATGACCCAATCATTGAAAAACAAAGTGTTTGCTGTGAGTTAAGCTGTGGTCTCCTTTACCTGTTGTTCTGCAAATTTCAACAGGCAAAATCCAGTCATTTCAGTTGAGGTTGTTTGGTAATTTTGTGTGCAGGCAAAAGATTTCCTTGCACACAGTTCACATTTGGTTCAGTTGGTCTTGCTTATTTACTTCTTTGACCCTCAGAAAGCTGCTTATGCTTCATACACTATTGACAATAGACAACGAACCATTTTCCCCTTTAAATTTCATTAGTGTTACCACGCCTTTTCATTTTGGTAGGTTTGTGACTTCTCACTGTGGTGGTTTGTTCCCAGGTGAAACTATGCGAGATTACTCTTCTCAGCAGCTGTTTGCAAGTGGTCTCTGTCTTTGTTTTTTGGGCCACTGGGCTGCAAGGGCTGTTTAATTTTTTTTTCTTTGTATAGGTGTGGAGGTTGGGTTTGGGCTCAGTCTCTATGATTTACTGCAGCCGAAAGACCAGCTGCCCCTCTGTGTCTGTTCAGACTAACCCTCCTCCTCCTCCTTAGTCAGCTCAGGCACTCTGCCATTGCATGTGTTCATCCCAGACCCGGGGAAGTTGACATTGCTACCGGTCTCTAATAAAACTCTAATCAACTTCAGAACCGCTGCTTAAACTAATGACATTCTTGTATAAGGAGTGTGGTTTTGTATGGATATCTGTGTCTTTAACAAGACGTAGATTTAGATTTCAGTAGATCGCCAAATTTTTACCTGGGGTGAACTGTTGGGACGGTAGGCCGCTCTGGGGGATGGTTTGAGTGTGTGCGAGGGGGAGAGACCAATTTCAGCCTGGTGCAAATGATTTGACAGCATGAATCAGCCAGCAGCCTTGTACGGAAATGAAATTAGGGGCCCATTTAGCCAACAAAGCTACGCAAATTTGGACAAGCACCAAACAGAACTTTTACTTGTGGAATTAAACTGAGCATCTACAAAATGGTCTGAACAGACATGAGTTGAGTCTACTTAAGAACCCAAAGAGATTGTTGCATGATTTATTTATTTTTTTCTCTCTCTAAACCAGTTCAGGTATTGCCGCGATCGGACCCATTGTCACAATTGGATCCATCTGTGATTAGGGCTGTGATTGTCGCCGTGACAACCGTGTATACTTCCACCGGCAGTAGTGCATGTGACGTCACTCACTCTATAACAAGCATAATACAAAGTTTTGTATGCAAGTGTAATAACACTAATAGTTGCAAATTGTTGTATTTAGAAACGTTTATTTAGACACTTCACAAATGACCTCAAACGCTATACACAGCGTTTCCTTTCGATTGGCAGGTTTGAGCGCAGGAAAATACAGTTTATTCTGCATTCAGCAAATTGATTTTGTGTTGGTCGATGGACCTTGTTGGGAAACCAAATACAACATCGCCGATCTGGAGCCATCTCCATTCATGTCACCCATCCACGTTTGTACAAGTGTCTTCAAGTTCCGGTGATCGCAAACCCGGCCGGTCAGTTTTGGTAGGCTTTCTCTAAACTTGCCAAATACAAACGAGACAGCAATAAATTAAAGATGTTAACAAGAAATGTGGGAATGATTCCTATTTCAAAGAGAGTGCATGCTGTCTTTGGGTTTGAGACTTTAGTCTTTGCAACTTTAGGGATCTTATCTATTCACGAACAGATTGTACAAGTCGGTGCTTGAAATAGGCTAAAGCTTTTTATTTCATTGATTTTTATTGATGACTGCAGTGTTAATATTTTAATTATAGGCCTCAGCTATAATTCATTGTATAATAGGCTAGACCTGTTTTAAAAGACCTATTTTTTTTACAACATGGTAATTTAGGAGTAAATAGCCCAATCTTTTGTTATCCTTGCAGTGTGTTAGTTATGCTGTAATATTGCGGGGTAAATTAATGTAATTTTAAATTAATAATAAAAATAACTTAATAATAATAATAATAATAATACACCTAATAAGAATGTAACAGGCCTACATTAATTGGAAATGCCAAATCCTCTTAATATAGCCAATAATTGATGTTTTTGATACAAGATCATCATCTTTCGACGCACCCCACGTGAGGTGGAGGATATTGCATCACAGGGCAGACAGCACATTGCCTGTTACGTCATTTGGGCTGTCTTGTTGAGCGCAGTGGCACTGAGAATGTTATATTTCACACACTTTAAGCTCTTTTATTTTCCAAATGTAATAGTCCAACGAATCGTTCGGTTTGTAATGCGTGCTGAACCGAATGCCTCGTACTGAACGGTTCAATACAAATTTGTGTATCGTTACACCTTTAGTAAGGACATCATTAAAATAGTCAATATAACATCAGTGGTACAACTGTAATTTTATGAAGCCATGAGAATACTTTTTTTGCACAAAGAAAACAAAAATAATGACTTTATTCAACTATTGCTTCTCTTCTAGGTCAGTCTCTGCCACCATTCACAACAGTACCACAACACATGCTTTGCACATATCGTTTACTCTACACACAATCACAGCAATCCTTAATGTCATTACATTATTTTTACATTTCAAAGTTATCCTTTTTCATTTATAATGAAATGTTAATGTCAAAGTTACCCTTTTTTTTTTACCAATGGGTTCAGATTTTAGGTTATTTTAAATGGCTTGAACAAGATACAGCTTTTTATCTAGCTTTTGATTACAAAAGAATTCCACAACACATAGGTGGAGAACAATCTTTTAACTGACATGCATAACCTGGGAATAATTCTGTCAGGTGTACACAATAATGCAGACACACCACGTTAACATGCACGTCATGTATGTCTTATTGGCTACACTAGGTTCAATTTGAAAATGCATCTTTGCATTATGTGAGTAGTAGAATGCTGTGGCAGTACTGAAACCCTTGCAATCATACTAGTAAAGCTTGGTTGACTCTGAAACACAGATGCAGGTCAGGGTTTAGACAACTGGAATCTCCCCCCTGGTGAGACCTTTACATTTTGGTTGGTGGTTTCTATAAACAGACTGTTGCCAGCCACATCTAATCCATGAGTATTTCTGTTACGAGCGCTATGCCTCGCATACACACAAAGAATATCATTTTCCCATGTCTGTATGTGGTAGTGTGTTTCAAGGCCTCTCATGGCACGCTCACAATCCCTCTGTTGTGCATATGCCAGTGCTGTGGGCGGACTGTATACACATCTTCTCCTTAAAACATTAGCAAGCCTTTCCTTTCACTGCAGTATCATCAGTACGCTTGTTGCTTAACTTTGATGTCAGTATGTTGGTAATGTGGTCATTCAGATTGTTACACACTCTGAAATGTTTTATTCCTTTTGGTCAGTGGCTTTTAACTAGTCACCTGTCTATTATGATGGCTTGTGGAAAACACGGAAAATGCAACTAATCAATATTGATAGGTTGTGTGACATGAATTCCCTCGAAAATTAATTATAATTAACAAACTATGAGAGGTAAAAGAAATTATGACCCAGACAACCCTAAATATGGGTTCTGTTGTATTGAGTATAAACATGGTTTGTGCTGACCATGGTATGTTTTGTGTATTGAATTATTTGTGCATGAACCCATTTTGTGCTGTAAATAATTTTGGTACTTTGTTAAATCACCACTTGATGTTTAATGTACAATTTGAGTCCTGAAGCAAAACCAGTTGAGAACTACTGCTGTAGATCATTCAGAGCTACAATCACACCCACTGTCACTTGTACTTTCACAAGCCTTGTAAATTAGGTCAATCCCTTTCTGTTGGGCTCTAGACTCTGATTGATTGGAAATTGAATTCTGTGATAGGAGGGTGACAGACATGACCTCTGAACTCTATGAAATTGTAGCCTGTACACCTCAGCACCTCACCACATGAATGTTTTAGGATAAGCAGAGCTCTGAAACTGAAGTTTAATTGAATTAACTGAAGTATGTCAGATAACTAATTGAAGGCCTGAGTTTAGGGCTGCTCGATAAATCACAATGAAAACACAAACACAATCAAAAGCTGCGATTGTCATGGCCATCTTGTCAGTGAAGCACGGTTCTGTAATCAGTGGTAAATCTCCATCCAAGGGCCAGAAGGCGCTCTCACGTGGAAACTCCAGAAAATCCCTGTAGCGGTTGCTGAATAAACAGAAGATTTAAATGCTTTCAATGACTCAGCATGACTAATAAACACAGGACTACAACAACATGTTATTTATTGGATTTCTTATTATAATTATTATTATAATTTTCATTATAATAAAGTATATAATAATGATATGCTAATCGACATAGCCTTTATCAGTGCTTAGAATACTATGAAATTTGTTGCATGCCTTATTCTGTGTAAGAAGCCACATCATCTCACAGAAGGATTTATTTCAAACACTCGACTGACGTTATGAAGTGATTTTGGAATAAAAACGTTATTAAATATGGTATTTTCACGTGCTTTCAGATGGAGCAGCATTTACTACACAGAGCCATAGTTCACTAAGAAGCTACGCAAACAGCTTTCATTATCGCAAACGTTTTCTTTGATTTCATAATCGCACAATCATATCGTATATAAGAGAAGAAATCTTTGAATTAAGTTATTTTTGTTTTATTTGCACACAAAAGGTATTCTCATAGCTTCATGAAATTAAGCTTGAACCACTGATGTCACATGGACTACAATATTTTAACAATGTCCTTACTACCTTTCTGGGCCTTGAATGTGGTAGTTTCATTGCTGTCTATGGACGGTCAGAAAGCTCTCGGATTTCATCAAAAATATCATAAGAGGTCTTACAGATTTGGAACGACATGAGAGTGAGAAATTAATGACGGATTTTCATTTTTGGGTGAACTATCCCTTTTAAATGTTTTTTTTTTTAAATGGAACTATGGATGGCAACAAAAAAACATTATAAGCACATTAAAAACACAGCAAGTATAAATATTCAGAAGTGTCAAACATTTTGAGTTTAAGAACAGTGTTTTTCTCATCATATGGCTTCAGAAGACTTGGAACACAGTGCAGAATAGAAGTTGTTCTATTCTACAGAAGAAAGTCATATGAGTTTTGAAGAATTCATTTTTGGCCAGAACTGTCCCTTTTAAGGAATAAAAAGTGAAGTGAAGGACATCAAAGTGCTCATCCTGGACTGAACTGTTCCTTTATTCCTGTACTAATAGAGCATGAGGGTTACAAGTAGCCTACTCTAGATCAGCAGTGTTTATTATCACTGCTCCGTGGAACAAAAAAGCCTGTTTAGCCACAGTTTCCGTTAATATTGCCCAGATGTCAAATTACAGTTTTGGGACCTGAGAAATTCCCAAGGAATGTGGGAGGGCACAGGGTTACGGACTGTAATGTTATTGGTGTTTTCAGGAGGAGTGGATTTATTTTACACGGATCGCCACTTTTCACGCCGTCTCAATGGAGATTGTGTTCAGTAGGTGGAGCAACCGTGGATATGGCCTCCAGATTTTATATCAACAAACGAAACTTGCTGTATATCCTGTTGTATAAAGGGAAATTAACTCACAAACCCACCAATCAAAGCCTCCTGAGAGCTGTGGCTTACACATGCAATTGTGAATCTAGACTATACAAAGATTCACGGTGAACATATTGCCTGTTTATGTGCCGATTACTGCCATTAGTCGTCTATGAGTATACCCTCCCTGGCCCTGAATTTGAACCGGTGATAGCATGGCACTGAGCAAAAGGGCACTCCATCCTCCTAAAGCCACCACACTTGAGTGCTCTGTGCACACTTTTGTGTTACTCGAGACTTAAATCCCCCTTCATTGATCCTGATCCCGTCTTGAACCCTCTAATCTCCTGATGTCAGTCAGCTTATAAGGCTTCCCACATTGGACTGCGGTCTAAGAGAACTTTGCCTGAGTTTGTCATGAAGTAGCCCATTATCCCATAGTAGCCCATTGGGGTCCAAGAATAACAGGAAGTGAACTGTGCACCACCTGGATGAGAAAATGTTAGCAGTCCAACAAGACATCTACATCCTCTGCATTAAGGGCATCCAGACTGACACCAATCCAGTCGCAGGAGGTCACCAAGTCACTTTTGGTTGGTAGTTGCTGTTCTTGTTGGCTGCTATGTTAAGATGAATATCAAAAGTATGAAACTTTTGTAAACTGAAGTCAGTTGTCTTATAGTATCAATAGTACTGGGTGCTGGCTTAATTTAGTATATAAGACAGGTGGCTTATGTACTAATGCTCACAGTTGTATGTCTATGTTGTAAACAATGTCAGAAATCTCTTAAGTGGATGCTAACAGATGTGACAGAAATAGCATTAGACCTGCTGCTTTCTTTTATTAACCAAACACTAATTTCAGTTTTGGCTATACAACGTTAGTCGTTTCAATAATTTACAGTCAGATATGATCACACATTTTGACCTACAGATTTTTTTTTTTTTTTAAATTTCACTTTATTTATTCATTCATTTATTCTCTTATTTTTTTAAATGTTTGTTCTTAATTTTATTACTCAGTGTTTTCCTAAAACAGTTGTTTTTGGCTAATTGAATCTTAAAAATCTGTTTACTTAAATGTTAATTGACTTTATTAAGAAAATTCTCTAAACTACACATAATTAATTTAATTTATTAATATTTAACTTTTAAGAGTGTGTTCAGTTGCACTTTTGTCTTTTGCAGTGCTATTGAAATCATGGTACCTGCAATCTTATTGAGAATTTTGAAATTTGACTGGCATTGGTGCTAAAATTGACTGCTAATTGTGATTTTGTGAAATAACTGTATAAGGCAGCAGTTCACATGAGTGAATGATCCTTGCTTGCTGCATATGTTGCTCATGTGTTATTGTATCAACAGTGGTCTCTGTCGCTCATGTCACATCAGAACACACACTCTCATTGAAAATTAATGACTTACGATTACATTATGCTGTTGGCTGTGACACGTACTCTGTATCCATATAGACGTCTTGAGTGTCCCCTGGTGTTTGGAGGGCCCTTTTAACTCACTGCAGTGCATTTGTTTGCTCATCAGAAGTCTGAGACCTTCTCACTGCATCAGTTCTCTGTGAGTGGCTCATAGCTCAGCACACCGGCTCTCAAGATAGATCTGAAAAACAAAACCGTGTCAGTGTTCTGGGGCGTCTCATGAATGTGACTCTTAGAGTGCTAATAGCTGGGAGCCCTGCCGGTGCAACAGTTATCATTCCCAACAAGCCTTTGCTATGTTTATAAGCTCCAGTGTGAGTATAAAACCTACATACAGGTTGACTTATTTACATGTACAATCATGCAATTAGTCCTAGCCAAAAAAATGGCTTTGAAATGAATTCAGCCTTTGGAACAGGGATAGGAGTACTCCGAAATGAAATGATACAAATTACACCATATTTGCTGACATTATGAACCATTACTGCCCTGAAGAAATGTGCGAATATGATAGTAAACATTTGCAGAAGAGCATGGCGTGGGTGTCTCCTTGGTGTAACAGCGGATTGTTAATTGGGTCCCCAGTAAGAAGCTGAGTGTTTCCTGCCTATACTGATGCCTGCAGGGCAGCTGCCTTTGGTAACCACAGGTTCTCCTGTGAGAGCCTTTGATTTGGTCAATAAAATGAGCCTGGTGATTTCAGAGAGCCTCTTGTGTGGATGTTGGTTAGGATTATTGCGTCTGGTGAACGAGAATGTAGCAGTTGACTGGCTTTGTTTTTTTTTGTTCTGGGTGTTAGTACTTAATTAAACAATGCTAATGTTAGCGTAACAAGAAACAAAGAACATAAAACTTATTTGGCTAGTTATTAAGTCAATTACCTGTTTTTTTGTATAGTTTATTTGTAGACGTTTGAAGCATTAGATGATCCAGATCATTTACTCACCTTCATGTCTTTCTTCTTCACAATACAAAATGCAGCAATTTTTGAAATTCTCTTATCCTTTGTCCATCCACTGAAGTTCAGAAACTCAAACGTGTTTTTGTGACAAACAAGAACAAACCTCATTGGCTCTCGCGTGTCAAGCAAGCATGTTTTGTGTACCCTCTATGTAAGTGCATTGATTAATGTGCAACTGAATTTATACTAAATGAAATCTGTTCATATAAAGAAATAACACCTCATCACAAAAAAACTAACAAATCATTCGGTTCATATGGGTTACATTTACAATGTGTTTATAAAAATTCTGAAGTCAAAGTTTTCTTGTAATAGACTTTTATTGGAAGGACAATATTTAAAAGGACAGGTTTTTGTGTTGTCACCCTGTTGTCAGCTAGAAAGCTTTCCAAGTCATTTTAGCATGTGATTATTATCAGGCTCATTACCTTAAAAATGGTGTTTTGTTAATTGTTTCAACTTGCAACTTGCAGACTAAATGAACACTGTAAAGCTCTGTCACATCTTTCTTTGGGAGTTCGTTTTCACCTGGGAACCCAAAACTCCGTGGAGGTACGGTTGGAAATATACTGAATAAATGAGTGATATCAGGTCTTGGCGGCTGGACAGAATGGCCACGGGGGCCATGTGGCATATTGACTTTCATTAGATCTCACTCGACGTGCAATTGAGTTTGTCAGTGAAATGCGATCAGACCCATCAGCTGTCTGCTGGAGATGCTCCCTGTCCCAGCTACCGACATGCTAGCGGACCCAGATACCTTTTCACAAAGCATCTCTTCATTTCGCTTCCTCTCTTTCCCTCTTCAAGCTTAACAGACCCATAGTAATTAATTGTGCCATACGGGGTCATCTGCATCATACATTTACAGGGTTCTAATCCAACAAAATGCATCCTGGGTGAAACCCCATAAGAAACTTGTATGATCAGACATGATCCTGATGTCTTTAATCGTTCAGCCAACCCACTTACTAGTTGATAAAGAGAATGTGTACTAGTTTTGCACATCCCTAATTGTTACTGACATGCTGTGCTCTCAGTACAATATCAACCGTTGTTTTTACTTATTAGCACAGACAAATATAATGTACAGTGACAGCAATATGTCATCAAAACATGAGATGTTTTGAACTGGCCTACAAAAGCAGCCTCTGTCTCTCAAATGGTCGGGAGGGCAAATGAATACTCTCATTGAAGTACTTAATATGCAGGGTTTGTCCTCAAAGATGAACAATTACTGTGGAGGCCTGAGAAGAGCCAAAAGCATGGTGGACAAATGAAGAGAATAGTGTTTGTGTTGGGTATTTTGTTAGTGTGACACCAGGAGTGACCCTTCAGAGTATTCAGTGTCAGTCTAATTGTGAAGATAAAACAGGGAGAGCAAACCAATGCAGTGGCTCTCAAACAGCCCGGAGCCATGAAAGAGCCCCTTTATTCCACAGGCCGCGCTCCGCTCATGAGAAACTACAGCCTTGCCCGTGAACCTGGACTCATGGCGATCAAAGTATCTCACGCTAATGAGCCTTGCAGTGGTTTCCAAATCAAATCATGCCGTTTAACGTGCCCATGCACTTACGACCGGCGTGAAGATGATATTATCCCACTGGATGGATGGTAATGTTTTGCCACACACACACCGTGGGAGCTGTGGGTGAGCTGTTAACCGTAGCTTTTCACCGGGAATGGTTTGGGTGTCCTTGCAAATCCTCCAGTCTCTTGTGGGATTAGGGACACTAAACCCCCTTTCCCCCTCTCCTCTTTTCACAGGGCTGTGTCTCACTCTCTGTGGAATGCTACTTTACCGTGACCTTTCACCCACGCGCTCGATGCATTGGAAGGTGGGGGAGGCGTGCATGTGTGTGTGTTTGTGTGTGTGTCTGTGTGGGTTGGTAATGGGAAGAAGGTGGTTCGTAACGGATGTGTGCTCAGGTAAAAGTACATTAAACCAGTGTCATGTTCTCCAAATCTTTTGCGGAGCTGGAAAGGAAATGGATGTCACCGTAGAGAGAAATTTCAGTGTATGGTGGATGCTGAAATCAGTCATCTATGCACACCGTACCACAGTTTAATACAATTTTTAAATACATTTAATCAGAGTTGAGTTGAGTTTAGCCATTTCCCGGGTGAAATGAGGATTGGGTTATTTGCAACATTCCTTTCTTGGATCCAAGTAACAGCAAACAAGTAAAGATCCTGCTCATTAAACAAATGTTCCGCTGAAAATAGTCTCAGTCTCAGACAGCACACCCACAGACCGCCTACTGTCCGTTCGCTGACTGTCTGATGCTTGTTCCATACAAAACTGGCAAGAGTTGGATGAAAGTGTCAGTTCCAATCTGATAGTGATAGTGTACCTGGTTAGTGGCGTTTAGTTGTGGAAAGATTTTTTTTTTAGACAACATGAGATATTCTTGAGCAGTTTTGTGTGTTATATCTAAATCAAAATTCTGATTTAAAGGGGTAGTTTACCACTGGCAAGGTCAGCTGTAGATAAAACCTGGCTGTCTGTGCAGTAGAAAAGTGTAAAAAATCTGAAATTGGTGCTACATGACTAGTGAAAACAATGAAAATGAGCTGTGGTTTTCAACACCCATAATTCACTTTTGATTTTGGTGCCGTCCCTCTGATGATCTGACTGTCTGCGTTTTACAAAAGCCCTGAAGCTGTCTAAAGTCTCCCAGATGACACAAAATGACACGTTTTACTGTATCCAGCAGACTTCCTGACAGATACACAAGGATAACTGAGTGCATAAAAAAGAGAAATTGGCTGAAAATTAGTAAACCTATGCTTGAAAGTCTACACATATTTTTTTGTACAGCTAGTTATGAACTGACATGTTGTCAGTTGTCAGTCATAAGTGTTTTCCCATGGTCTATTATTGTGATATGAACCATGTCAGATAACCCCACCCTTAAAACAAACTGTGATTTGTTGCTTTACATTACTGACACACAGACTCTTGCAAAGTCAGGACTTCAGAATGCAATGGTCGTAAATGTGACCAAAAAAATTTTTTTTCACAAGTTAAAATCTAGTTGCCATTGGCAACAGTCTGGAAAACTTTGTGTCCATCCATATTCAAATTTGCTAGATATCATTTTATGAAATGGTTTTATTTGTGGCTTGAAAGCGTTTCCTTCACGCAGAACCATAATTTCCAATTCATGAACAAATGACTCTTTTGAACTGGTTCTTTTCACTGAGTTATGCCAAATGATTAAAAAAAACTCAATCCTCAGACTTGCTTGCAAGTTAGTTTTTGGAGTTGGACTTGCAGTGAATCGTTCACAGTTGACGCTGTGCGCTTATTTAACCGAAGTGCTTCTGAACAACCTTTTTTTAATATATATATTTAATTTTAGCAACCATTGGCTAGCAAGTCATTTTTAAGTTTATAGCCCTGACCTGACTTTACTGATCAGTCAAATGTTTAGCTTCATGAGACTAAAAAGCATCATGTTGTCAAGTCTGGCATAGTGTCATTTGTCATTACTGCTTTTCCAAGGTTATTTCCTCTCTATGTGTCAGCTAGTATTCAATCATTCTTTGGAAACATGATTATGGAATGTGATGAGCAGTTGGCGTGTGGGTCATCATTTAAAGGCACTTAAACTATGACTGTGCAGCTTTAGCATCGATCTGCTCATACGTTAATGCACTTTTGAGAAGTTAGGGTCATTGATTTTATCACTATGTGATACTTTCCCTACAGATCATTTGTACCTGCATACTGTAGATGTATTTTGTGGAGGCAGATTCGTGCTCCGATTTGCTTTGCAGTTTCTCCTCTTGTCCTGTATTCCAATGGACAGGTGCTTTTTTGGGTTTCTTTTTTTAGGTTAGATCGATATCAAGTGGAAAAACTGCTGCCTGGGAGCCAAGTGCTCATTGTCACAAAGCAGGCGTTGTTCAGTAACTCAAGGATTGAAACTAAGCAATCCTTTTTATTGGTTTAAGCTATTGTGGCCCAGTTTTCGCCATTTGTTCTGTTTGGGCTGAAGGAGTACCGCCAAGTGTTTTTTTTTTAAATTCAGTTTCGAGGCCTTACTTTTAGTATTGTTTGATTTGTCATTGAGCCCTATTGAAATGTATTACTGAACAAAGGCTTGGAAAGTAACATGTTGGAAATCTAATGCCATCCTTTCCCAGCTACTCTGTTGGTGTAGCCTATTTCTAAATTAAGACCAGTGTGATTCACGTATTTTCTGCCTTGCCAAAATGACTAGTCATTCTATCTTCATCAAAGTTACGTGCCAAAATTAAATCATGGACATTTAATTTCTAGAACAGGTGTAGAACATTTAATCAATCTAAGCATAAGTCATTGGATCTCATAAAGCAAGAATTATGTGAACACGGCAAGTGTATTAATTTCATAGCAATAGAGTGCAAAGATTGAGGGGAAAAAATAATTCAGCCAATGTTACAACCTAGGCCTGTGAAAAATGTGCCTGTGGTGACATTACTGCTATACTTCATTGTTTCTTGGGTATTCCGTGACATTTTTAAAGTGAAATGTCCAGTGAGTGGCACTAAATTGTTAATGCGTTTGAAAGTAATGTATCTGCACTAAACTTAGGTAGTGTTAACAAAAGCAGGTTTGAGATAAAATGCATTTGCTGAATCAAATGAACTCTTTTATAATGACGTATGTTTCATGAGATTTTACCTCAAATGCTCCACATTGCAAGTGCAGTGCTGTACAAGGTGAGCTATTGAGCAAGTTTACTATACAGCAGGAAAACCACACCGAGATTGCTGGTTAATGTGATGCGAACATCAATATTTTTTGATTTATAAATCATGCACTATGGTAAGTGTTTTGAGGTCATAAAAATGTTTTGTGCAAGGAACCATGTGAAAATAAGCATTTAATAATCAATAACTTCTCCAAGTAATCACCATTGTTAATTTCAGCTTGAAACTGCAGTAAGTTGTATAGCTATGCTTTTGGAGCTTACAAAAATGTAGGTGGAGTGAGCCTGGGTTGCTATTTTAATAAGCTGGCACAGTTGCTCAGAAGTAACTACCAACCTGCAATGTGATCAGAAGCAACCCTCTGGAACAGATATTCTGTCTAGAAATGGATTTCTTCAACCTAGATTCTGTAAAGTACCATTTTTGATTGAAAAGAATTTCACCTCCAGAAACTGATGTTATTATTCTCTCAATGGAGTGAAGTGATCCCACAGGGGCAGTATGTGAAAAAAAAGACGGTAGCTTTAAATTGCTCCCTATGATACTTCTGCAATCACGTTGTGTTAATTACACAGCGTTTGGCTTGTGGTGAAGAACACATTTCATCAAGTCTGTGCGTTTGTTTTTTTTTTTTTTCTGCACTGACATTTTGGTGCCTGAAGCATTTCCACAAACTGAAATAACCCAGAATCTCACAGACCTCGGATCATTTCCTTTTCTTAAAATGGCTGCCTGGCCCTTTTCACATTCTGCCTGTGGGGCTTTATGGGTTGTGGTTAAATGGTTTTTAAGAATTGTATATCCTTTAGTGCTCATTTGTGTGAAACTTTTTAAGTTGACCTCCATTCTTTATACTTGAAGCATTTCAGGATATTGCCTTACCAGATAATTCCTAAACCTTTCTTTTTGACGTTACCTCACACACATCAGAAATGTTCCCTTCCCTTAATTATTTCAGAGGTATCATAGCAGTGTTGCCTGCATCACAAGATAAATATATATCATACTTCTATACTTATAGAAAAATATACTGGTAGTAGTGAGGTCCAGTGTTGTTTTGGACTCATTCACCCTTCATTTTATGGAAAAAAAAATACTAAATATTATCTTTGGTACATGGTGCTTTGACAGAGCACTGAATCAGTGCTGCATATTTTGATAGCATTATTAGCTTGCGGCACAGATTCCGCCATTAATACAAGCCATCATCTTATTTTTCAACAAAAATCACTGATTTTTATTGGGCCCAGTTGTCTGTCATGGTCTTGGCAGTAACAGTGTGTCTCAGAACATCTGCTCGAGTCATTTAAATGCAAAACCATTTAAGACCCAGGTGAAACGAGCCAGCAGTGGTCGAACGTATTATTACCCGCATTATTGCTAGAAAATTGAGGTAATTTCCCACACAAAAGAAATGTAATGTTTCATTATATGCATTTCTTCCACCAATCATGTGGGTGATTTCTAAAGGGCTTTTGATACATAGTGCAAATCTATCTCGTTTCGGGAAGTGTTTGTATTTTAGGCACCTACACATCCTTGCATGTTGTACATATTGACAGATGATGGACCGGTTGCACTGTAGTTCTGCTTTTTTGGAGTATTTAGAAATGATTAACGCTTGAGGAGTGACTGATGAGCATGAGAATAAACTTATCACACAGCACAAGCCCTGAGCCGTGTAATGTCTTACTCTCGTTCCCAGCACTTGAATGAGAGCGCTCCACTCGAGAGGTCATGAATGGAGGGGCTGTGCATGTGTGGAGGGAACAGACTTTTAGGCTATTGGCCCACCACTGTCCAGCCTGTGACACGCATCAGGCCAGACGCACCTTGAGACACTATTGCCCACGGTCCCACTAAATGGAGCTCTTTATTCTCGCTGGAGGAAAGGGGTCAGTTGCGGGGAGGAGGGGGGGACGTCTATGTGCTATCAGGGTCCAGCGTTTCTTATCCTCCCTTTTTTGTCATCCCTCCCGAGGCTGCACTTACCAGCATCACTCCCCGATCCTTAAGTGCCGCTCGTTGGGAAGCGAACACAAAGGGGTGTTAGTATTCATTTTGTTTGTTTGCTCTGGACCTGTCAGCCTGTCACACAAAGCACGCCAGATCAGAGAGGGCTGCTCCGCTCTCAATGGAACCCGAGGGGGTCCGCCGAGGGGAACGGGAGGGGGACGTCTCTTCACCAGCGTTGTTCCCACAGGGTAGGGTGGTCCGCTACAGAAAAGGGGGGGATAGCGGAGGGGGTGCGAGGGCAGGGCTGGGGTTTACTGGGGCAGAAAGGAGGGTGTGGGGTTTTTTCAAAGCCAAGGGAGCCGTGTGAGGATCATATCAATCACTCACAGTTTTTGGAGGGAATAGTTATGAAAGAAAAGGGGAGTTTTGGGGGGCTTCGTCTCCCTGTTCCTGTCTCTGCTCTGTCCTTTCTCCTTAGTACATCTCCCTCTCCTCTCTCCCTCTCTCGGCCTCTTTGTGCCGAGGCCTTTCTGGACATCTGCCCGGACCTATACACAGGAAAAAATGAAACACTCAGGCCACCAGGCGATTTGCCAAATAAAGGGCTGCAAAGAACTAGCCTGTGCTGTGTGTGTGTGTGTGTGTGTGTGTTTGTGCATGCATGAGTGTGCGAGAGAGAGAGAGAGAGAGAGAGAGAGAGAGAGAGAGAGAGAGAGAGAGAGAGAGAGAGAGAGAGAGAGAGAGAGAGAGAGGTAGCGTGTGTAGAAAGGGAAATGTCAAGGGTGCTTTTACTCTCTAGATTTGGTAGTTTATTTTTCTTTTCTTTTTTTTTTCTTTTTTTTTTTTGAAGGCATCGTGTTCTTTAGTGAAGTTCAGTCTGTAATGCAAAGTTCAGTTTATAAAATCCTAAAAGAGGTCAGACGTAGATGTAACTTGTGACTTGTATAATGTGCTCTGTTATTTAAAGATTTAATCTAGTACTAAAATTTCATTCATGGGGTAGGTATCAACAATAATAAGCTCACCACCCCCTTATTAAAAGCTAATCACTAATTGGTAAAGTCATCAAATCACTGCAACTGCTGATAGAAATTTTGGTTGCCGTAGAAACATTCAGTGAGATGCATGCTTGGACCTGCACATGTGGATTGTCTAGATCAACTTGAAATATACGGGTCTTTAATGCTGTCTATGGATAAGAAAACATTTATGGGGACATTTATGGCAAATTTTGTTGCATTTTTATTGATTTTATAGAAATACATTGCCAAACAAATAACATGAAATGAGATTTTTTTCCCAAAAATTTCCCCATTCAAGAAGATTTATTAGTGTTGGTCATCAGTAATTGTTCTGCTCATTTCCCAATATTTAACATTTAGATTACCTTTGCTATCATCTTAAGGTTTTTTTTTTTTTTTTTTTTTTTTAAGTTAATCTTTAAAAATACTAATAATTCTGCTGTTAAATGCAATTTTAAGCAAATCTCAGAAATGTTTATCCATTTTCATACTGTACATTTAAAATGTTTAAAGTCACTTGTAGCATTTAAAACAATTGAATTTTAGTTTGTAGTGTTTTATTCTTGGTTTTGGTGAGAATATTGATGCATTAATGAAATCACCTCCTGATATACAATCCAGATTGTAATACATTTGACACAATTAAGTGTATAGCAGTGTATATCATAAATAATATGCAAACATAAAATAAGAGTCATATCAGTATTGATACAATATTGTGAGAAAAAAAATAAGACATGTAAAATCCCAGAATTGTGCTTGTAACAATCAATTAATACAGTGAATGAGCAATGATCATGCTTTGTTTGAAGTACATGTTTGTCATATGAATATTTTCATTAATGCTTACCAATCATCAAAACTAGGCATTTTAATCTGTCTTTCTGCATGGCTAGAGTTGGTGATTTACAATCTGTCTTGCTAATGGTGTTTAGTCTGGTTGTATCTGATCAAGAAGGTAAGCAGAGGCCGGGAATCTATATACTGACCAAGAACCTTCCACTTGCTCATGTTAAACTCCAATCAAATTTGCATAAATGTCTACTTACAGTAAAAGTCCAGGTTTAGTTGTAGATAATGGAAGTGAGGGGGAGGTATGGTTTTCTTTAGGCCTTTGGCCCTCACTCTCCCGCCAGACCTCTCCTGCCGCACCACTCTCTCATTCCTGCAGTGCATTCCACAAACACTAGAAATGCTAAATGGAGGAATTCTTCATCTGGATAAGGAGATTTAGTGAAGTGATCTATTGTAAACAGTCTGAGACTGATTGATTTTCTAAAAGCACCGGGGTGATGACATAATGACCTCTGGCTATATGCCACAAAGTGCGTCAACTACATGATGCTGAAATAGATCAGAATGTAAGGTCACAATGCACTTACTACAGCATACTTTGGTTAAGGAGGTCTTCAAAACCCATTACCCTAAATATTAAACTTTGGAGCATAATTTGTCTGCTTCCATTTATGAATCATGTTTGGGGTCAATAAGACTGATTTTTATTTTATTTTTGAAAAAAATGAATACTTAAGTAAGGATGCATTAAATACAGACATTTATAATTTTACAAGAGATTTCCATTTCAATTAAATGCTGTTCTTTCGAACTTATTTACGAAAGAAACCTGGGGAAAAAAAGTATCACAGTTTCCACAAAACTATTTAGCAGCACAACTGTTTTTCGACTTTGATAATAATAATAATAATAATAATAATAATAATAATAATAATAATTAATGTTTCTGGAGCACAAATCGGCATATTAAAATAATCTCTGATGGATCATGTGACTCTGAAGACTGCAGTAATGGCTGCTGAAAATTACATTAAATTACAGTAAATTACATTTTAAAATATATTAAAAAGAGAAAACTGTTATTTGAAATTCTGTGAAATGATGAATTTGAAATGATTGTTTTTACTGTATTTTTGATTAAATAAATACAGGCTTGGTGATCATAAGAGACTTCTTTCATACAAATGAGTGAAAAAGTCTCCTAAAACACCCTAGCTCCTGCCTAGTATAATGTTAACAACCACGCAGCTCCACCTTAAGGCCCGGGTATACGTCACTAGCGTTCTGTTCCGTACCATGCACAGCTGCGTCCGCACAGCTTTCAAAGTATACTCAACCGCGGATGAGCGGATGGACAACCTCAGGACACATGCGCAGTACAACCTACTTGACTTGCACTCTGCCTCAGCATTCACCTCACGCATGCGCTGTTGTACGGTGCGCGGATACGGACGGCCGAAGTATACTTTGGCCTTTAGCATCATGACAATGTTTTGTACAGACAAGTGCCACTCACATTTCACAGATAAATGCATCACACTAAAGCAAGTCTTATATTTTGATGTATAAACCATTGAGCGTTGAAGCTTAGATGCAATTAATTTGCCTTGTTACTGTGAAGCACATTTCTTTAACTCTAGCAGTAAACAAACATTGTTTATGCCACATATGGAAGTTAGTCATAAAGCCTGAAG
This sequence comes from Cyprinus carpio, assembly GCF_018340385.1. Lineage (NCBI taxonomy): Eukaryota > Metazoa > Chordata > Actinopteri > Cypriniformes > Cyprinidae > Cyprinus > Cyprinus carpio. The sequence goes on from NC_056601.1 coordinate 18,447,299, forward strand.
AGGAGAGTTGCAGACTGAACGCAGCTGTGGAAAGACATTAGTCACGGAGCTGTATGATTCCAGCTAATGACCCCTGCTGACTGCTCTCATTAGTGCAGGTGGAGGATACTTAATTTTACTGACGTCCTGCTCACCATGTTGCCTCATTTTTTTAAGAAGGGACGAAAAGCCCATTTCTGTCTGTAAATATTTTGATTTCAATTAACCGTTTCTGTACAGCATTCATGTAGGACCTGTGAATCAGCACATTTTTGTAGACTTTGGAAGACGGAGACCTTTAGAGCTGGCACACTCCACTACTTAATATATCCACTGGTAAACGTTTTTATATTGTGAGTCTATCTGTCATTGTGACTGCCCCTTTCTGCACAATGGCCATGAACCTGTACGGCAGCTCTCAATGGATTTCTTATTATCACTTGAGCTGCGGTTAAGAGTGGATTGGCTTCGAAAGCTGCCATTAAACGACACAGATGTTTCTGGAATCTGAGCGTCCTCAGTTGTTGGCATCTGGCTCATGGCAGGATGGCATCAGAATGCTGCTATGTCCTATTATCCTCTATTCAGCCTATGAACTGCCACAAACGTTTCATTATCCATTCACTTATTCATGTGGCTCCTCTGCTACAAACTGGGCGCTCTATTTAGTTTGTGCCAGATGCATTGTTTAGGCCGCAGCTTTACGTATCCGTTGACATTTCATAATGGGTCTCAGAATGGGCCCATCTTTTCCTCTCCTTCTTTGCCTGTGAACAGCCATCATCCAGATGGGTCTTCTTTGAAGACGGGGGAACTTGCACATATTGTGAGGAGTGAAAAATACCAATCGTTGCTATCATGGCAACCAATAGACACGCTCTGGGAGGAGGGAGGTTGGGATACTTTCTTTTATTATTTCTCTGGCTGGCAAAGCTGGCAGTTTTATCTCTTATACGTTAGCGGCAGATTGAGCGTTCTGCCGTTGCTGCCTACGGTCTGTTAATCAGTCAGTTCAAGCAGGGCGGATGAGTTCAGAGGCCCTGGTGGGACTGCTCATAATTAATTATTCCCCACACCAACAAACACACAGTGTGACTGGAACTTTAATGCAAATTGCGGTGATTACGGAGGCTAATAGTATTAAAAGCCAAATTAAGAGATGAGAGAGTACTGCAGTGTAGCCAATGAGAGAGAAGGGCTCGTTTGTGTTTGACCCTCTCCTCCAATCAATCTAATTCATCATTGAAAGCATTAGACTGAGAGAGTGCGAAATTGAAATGGCTGCTAATTGTTTCTTTTGTCAAATAGCTCATTGTCATGCTAATTCTCATATATTAGCAAAGAGCAATGGTGGCACGAACCAAAAGTTAAACGTAAACCATTCCTCACCTACTAACGAGAAGTGAGTTGAATTAAATGTTGCAATCATTATAATTTCATATTTTTCAGAAAGCAGTAGCAGAGCCTAATATGTACTTGTTTTCAAATATTATGTACAGTGAAATGAATTTATTATAGCTCTGACTGTATCTTAACTATACCATGTGACCTTAAAATCAACATGAAATAATGAAGCCTGTTTATTTTTGAATGCATGTTCCTGAGCTGTTTGTGAAGGAAGCACGGAAAAAATGTCTTCATACACATGTGTGAGCAGTGCGACAGACTTTAGCTGTTGCAGTGTGGTGCGACACGTCATCTGGTGTAGACACAATGATAGTCTTTATTCAAAATCAAATGACTTGCTCTTCCTTTCAACTACTTTTCTGTTGATGGGTAATGGATAAAAGCCAATGACAAAATCGTTATTTAGGCATTGTAATAGCAGACTCTAGTGTGTAGAGTTGGATAAAAGCACATTTTTATAGCATCATAACGAAGACAAACTATATGTTTATACGTGAAACTCTGGAGGGGTTGTCAGATGGCATCGCGTGGGGATGTAATGACGTGCCATTAATCTATTTATGTACTATGAACGTGTAAAATAAAATAAGGTAAATAATTAGGTTACTGATGTCCATGTAAACGTAGTCTCTGACTAATGCACGAATAATGCGATTATTTCCAATAATTAGAGTAAGGACTTTAATGGCATTATGATGTTTACATGTCGAGCAAGCTCTTCACTTCAGTTTACATGCAATTTCCATTTTTTGTATTATTAACTAAGAATTGTGGTTATTTTTTACCGCCATTATTCACATACCCCACTGCACAGCACAGAAAGAGTAGGTGTGTTACTGGCCGCAGTTTTAATTTATTTCTGTCTAATGCAAAACACTTTTTTATGGTTGTATTCCATGCTTTCTCGGCGCCATAGAAATGTGATGGCAATTCACCAAAGAAATGCATTGCTTTCTTCCCCACCATGGTTTCTAATCTGCATATTACAGCAGGTGCTTGTCACATCATTCATGTACGTCATGAGCACATGCGCGCTTTATACAAGCTGCTACTGTAACTGCTTGTATAAAGTGTGTTATGTTAAACGGATATTTGATCTGTTGATACATCATGCGACTTAATTAAAATTACCATTACAGTTATGAGGCTTCTATGAAGCACTCCTGATAGCATTATTATATCTTTTAGCTTTGTGTCAAGCAGTCAAATACGTTTTTTAAAATCCAGGCTTCTCAGACATGTCCACAAAGGATTACTCTATTGACTTTCCTACTTGGTAATCAAACTAGTGGACATTTTGTCTGTTCTAGGATGGATTTAAAGATGCCTCGAGTCCTGTAACTAGAGCTAGATTTTCCAGATCAGGTGACTGACACTCTATCCAGGTGTGTGTTGTCCTCGACTGGGTGTCACATTATCCAAGGCCACCACAGCATGAGGGCTGTCTAACAAGTCAGAGCCGGCTTTCACTAACCAACTCAGAAAGTGTTACTGAGACCTTTTACAAAGACTGTAATTTGACCAATTAGCCCTGTGGCTAGCACACTGCCATTTGGTCAGAAAACAAAGCTGACCTGCTGTCATGTTAATCGAACCATTAAAGCTTCTGGGATTGCAAGGATGAGGTGAATGGAAGAAATGACCCCTCACAATATTGCATTTGTGCTGTGCTGGTTGCAATTTGTGTAGCGGCCCTGCTTCTACAAGCTGCTCGAGTGTTATTGCATCGTTTGTCAACGTTTGGAAGTGTCTGAACTTCCAGAGTTATGCCAAGCTGTGTTGATCCAGCATCAGACTCGTGGACTGCTCATCTGTCAGTCTGAAAGGCAAACAGTGAGCTCTTGCACCAGGACAGGCAGGATTTAGTGGAGGGTAGAGTGAGTTTGGCTGGGTATCAGTCGGACAAAGTTGCATGTTTTGCCTGCTGCGTTTCTGTCTATTTTCGGTGGCTCTGACTCACAGTATCCCATGGTTACCAAACATACAAAAGGCCAATGAGGTTTTGGCTGCCCAATTACCATGGCAGTGATGGAGGAAGAAAAAATTGAAGAGAACAACAAGAGCTAGCAAAAAAATGGATGGGGGAGAGAAGGGGTATCGAGGGCACAGTCAGGATGCCAAAACCTAGCTTATTATCATGCAAGGGACTCCTTAATCTCGGCTGCCTTCTCCCTGTCTGTTTATCTGGTCTGAGACTGACTCGTCTCCTGCAGTTCTGGGCTTTGAGTGCAATGGTGTCCGCCAGGATTTGGTGCCTACTGCGCCAGACTGCCCAGTGGCCCTGCCAGAACTGCTGCTCTGTTTACAACAGATAGGAAATGCTCATTAGAGGGCTCATAAGTCATTTATGACTGCAGAGATTTTTATTATCTGGTGAAGGACTCACTGTCAACACATTGACACAATATTCGGTGGTGTATTTACACCAAGCAATGGCATATTTGTAACGTAAAACTGCTGAACAAGGTCTCCAGTTTCATTGCTTTCATTTTCAGATTTTAATTCAGTTGAATTGTATGTTTGACACTTGTTATTTAAAAGGGAGCTCATTACATGTCTCGTTCAAATCAGATTACACATTATTCTGCTGAAAGGAATGGAATATGACAGGCAAACGATGAAGATGACAATTCCTGGTTTTGACAAAGCTCTTTCTTGTCGCTCTCTTAAACCGATATTGAGTTTCCCGGTGAGTTTGTAGAATAGCTTGTGCATCCTCAATGAAGAGGTTACGCTATATACCTCAGATATTGTTTTGGAGACACGGGGGAATATAATGCCATTTAGGCAAATTAAAGGGCGGCCAGGAGACTTGGCATTCAACAGCCGAGACTGTATCCTGTGGGCCGGGGGAGACCGCAAATTCCTCATAGGATTACAGGATTAGAAATCTGAAAGGTGATGCAGTTTCTCACAGATGGGGGAAATAAAAAGGACAAGGCTGGCAGAGGAGCGATCCCTCATTAATGTCTGCTTCCCTTTAATTAAAAACTACTGATTGAATGATATTGGAGAGGATTAGGCTGAGGGATGACTCCTGAAACACACGTACACATGTGAGTCTTCCCAAAGCATGCTGGGAAATCTTAGGTGAGGGCTGTGCACGGTAGATAAAAGTCTTGCCTGCCTGGCTCTTTCAAGAGCCGGTGAGGAATTAAGTGATGCATAACTATTGGCTGATTAGAGAAGGAACAAAAAAGCGCTTCCAAATAGTGTGAGAGGTTGGCAGGTCACCATTATAAGGTTTGCCAATGGATGGCATAATTGTCTGTGGTCATTTAACCTGTCAAAGATAGCTCCTGTGGTTCTCAAATTGGTTTTAAGAGCAATAAATTAAAAAGACAACCAAATTACAGTTCTCCTTCTGCCAGATAAATCTTTGCTTTTTTTCTGCATTTTTGGCACTACCATTCATAAAATAGTGGAGAACAGGAAAATTAGGGGGTGATGAGAGAAAAACAGAATTGGGAAATGTTAAAAGCCAGGTTTGAGCTCCTATTGCCAGGCTCAATAGGTCAGAGTACATGTACTAGCACTTTAGAACACCTTAGAAACCACTTAGGATTGTCCTGAAAATGACCCAGAACACCCTTGCCACCACAGTGCAAGGGTGTTCTGGGTCATTTTCAGGTACCACCCAAAATCTAGTTGTTTTTGTTTACAGATTTTCCATCATTAGTAAAGCCATTATTTTATTATACCCAAAGTGACTAAAATTTTACATCAAGCAAGACATGCCATTGTAAGTGTAATCTGCTTTTTCTCTGTTACATTTCATTCGGCTCAGTTCATCTCACTTTCACTGTTGTTTGGAGACAGGTCTTTCATCACTCTAGTATGTCATCTTTCAAGGGCCCTTACATAAACTCTTCTAAACTCTTTTCCCACATTTGTCTTTCCATGCATTTCTTTGGTTTATGTAAGAAATCCTTTCATTTGGTGTGCCCTGACCCAAACAAACCAGACTCCAGGAGTCTAAATGATCTTCTACTGATGTAATCAGATGTGCGAGTGCCAAAGTAGCAGCTTATTCCTACAACTTTCTTTAAAGCTCTTTAAGCTTTAAACATTTAAAGACACTTTGCACAGTGGTTCTTAGCAGTTTTTTTTTATTCTTCGTTTTTCATTTTATGCTGTAACATAAATAGGTACTAGCAGTGTTTTCTAAAGGTGCATTTTGCATTTGGACTTTTTTTTTGTCTCTTTCCTGTTGTGAGCCTGTTGAAAACACTGGGACCCCAGATGTAAACTAATCTGAAACCGCAGCATAGACTGTCTTAGCCTCAGCTGCAGGGCTCTGAAATGGAAGTTGACCTGCTGAAAAACAAAACTGTGGTTAAACTTCATTACCGCCTGTAGCTGTTGGCTTTGAAAACAGGATGGCTTTACAGAACATATCCTAGTATCAAGTGCTGATCTTGCAATACGTTATTTCTAACAGACCAAACCACAAGTCTCAAAAGCTTGCACAACAGTGCACAGTATTATATGCTTTCAGTAGGTGTGGCCCACAAGCTGAGAACTTGGCAGCAAAACAGTAGTTGTTATCAGTAACAACTTTTAGGTTCCTAGTTAGTTTTTATATGGGGTGTGAATGTTTCTCTGTCAAGTTACCTAGTGTGATAATATGAAGAGCACGTGAATGCTTATACAATGTTGGTCCATTTTCTAAATTCTTTCTTTTGTCTTTCATTTTCAGACCTACGAGAGGCATTATAAACTTGTGGATAAAACTGACAATGTAATGATGGATAACACAAAACCAAAGCATGAGTCTAAAAGCAGTGACATTCACCACCTTGACTGGACAAAGCCATTGGATACTGTTGAAGATGCAGCATCCCATGAACAACACAGGACAGAACCAGAATCAAAACGGGAATCAACGTGCACCAACAAGAGCCCTTTGTCAGAGCCCAACACCCCATTCTCAAAATCGCAAGTTAAAAAGGTCACAGACAGTTCATCTGGAAGTCTCTTTGCTTCTGCCATGTCTTCCCCAAGCACTGACTCACTAGCATCATCTCCAGTTGATACAGTAATGAGCCCACCAGCTGGCTCAAGTCTCTTCTCTTTTAGTAAAGACAGAGGTTTGCAGGAAGTCACTGAGCAAGTTTTTGGGAACATCAAACGTAAATATGGAAGAAAAGACCCAATGAAGACCACACATAGTTTAGGCCTTCAGTGGGCCAAAAAGATGGACAGAGATACTGAAAACCAAGATAGTGCTAAGGAGAAACAAGCATACAACACTGATAAAAGTGAATTTGAGACAGAGGAGCCTGAGAAGGCAAGCAATAGGCCAGATGATGAGAGTAAGACATCAAGCTGTGGCACTCATCATGCAGATGAATCTAGAAGTAAAAAGCGAAGAAATAGAAAAGTAGGTGACAATGACAACTTGTTATCTGATGCACAAACCACACAGCAAGCTGAGAAGACTGATAAAACTGACCAAGGGAGCACAAAACCTAAAATTACAAAGAAAATAGAATTCAGTGCACCAAAACAATTTGGTTTAAATTTACGGGAGAGTGAGGAAGATGGTGCTGAGACAATGACTGATGATGTTGAGATGTTTCTGAATAGGCAGAGGAAAACACCAGCTGGGAGACTAAGATCAGTGATTGATACCGACAAGCAAACAGAGGGTAGGCAATCAAAGGTCAAGGACAGGTGGCCTTATTTAAAGTCCCAGAACTCCTCTCCTCATAAAGACTTGAATCAATCTCTGTCCATTGAAGAGCCACCCTCTGCCTTCCCTATTACCCCATCCAGCCCACTCTACACAAACACAAACAGTTTGACAGTCATTACCCCAGTCAAGAAGAAACGTGGCCGGCCCAAAAAACAGCCGTTACTTACTGTGGAGACAATTCACGAAGGAACTGCAATAAGCCCCGTTAGCCCTATCGCCCAAGATTCTTCCAGCACTTCAAAGAGGAGAAAGAAGCATAATATGTCGAAATTGGTGCAGTTGGCCTTCAATAAATCCCCTCCTGCACAGCAGTTAAAACTCAAGAAATCAAGTCAAGAAGGTGTCCTTAAAAAGAGGGCAACTAAGAAAATGAAACTGGTTAAGATGCAGAGCATTTTGAATGAGCTTTTGACCACTTCTAGTCCTGGCAATCTTGCCTTGAAGTCCAGTGTTCCGGTTTCAAATGCCATGTCGACTGTGGCATCGACAATCGAGGCCCGTTTTGGCAAGCAAATCAATGTCAGCAAACGTGGAACGATTTACATTGGCAAAAAGCGGGGAAGGAAGCCCAGAATTGATCTTCATACCCAGCAGAATGAGCACAAAGCCAGTGATAAGCACCCGTTGCCTATTTCCAGTCCGTTTGAGAACCCTCTAGTGCCTTCTAATACATCATCCACAACCGGAATGCCTTCTCCCAGGGTCATGCATTCTCTTTCTTCTCACTCTGCAGCAGGTGGGACAGCTCACCTTGCCACCACAGATACCAGCCAGCATGACCTGAAGACAATGCCAAATCTACAGCCTATCAGTGCATTGCCCACGAAAATGCATAAGGGCTTGCTTAGTAGTAACTGGAAGCTGTCTCCCCCGAGACTAATGGCCAACTCACCGTCCCACCTGTCTGAAGTGGCTTCCATCAAAGAAGTCACCCTATCTCCAGTTAGCGAGTCCCATAGTGAAGAGACAATCCCTAGCGATAGTGGAATTGGCACCGACAACAACAGCACATCAGACCAGACCGAGAAAGGCCCGGCATCCCGCCGGAGATATTCATTTGATCTTTGCAGTTTTGATGCCGCTGAGACCGCTGTTTTAGCGGCAAAGAGCAAAGCAGCGAGGGGCCACTACCAGAAGCGCGTGACTGGAGTCGCTGTGGAAAATTTCTTTGCTCAGGAGAGCCTGAAGAAGCAGAAACATCGGAGGAAACGCAAGGCCCCCCAGAACTGGGACGACCTGCAGTTTATCGCTGATCTGGAGGAGCTGGTTAGCAAATTCCAGGTCTTCCGAATCTCCCACCGCAGCTACAAGTTCTACCATGAGAATTCCTATCCCAGCATATTTCGTCTCAACTTTGACCAATACTGTCCTATGCCATACTATCCCTACGACCCTGTGCACTATCTTCGCAGGAGCTCCGATAAGTCAAAGAGGAGGCGTGGTCGGCCAGCCAAGTCAAACGAGCCAATATCAAAGATGCCTTTTATTCAAGGGTTTGGCTGCCCAGTGCCTGGTGGCAATTACTATGCACCCTACGCTTTGCCTTACACATCCATGCCTCTTGCCACAAGTATGGTAAACATGGGCTATTACGGTCAGTACTCTTCACCCTTGTACTTATCTCACGCACTTGGACCTTCAGCCTCTCCTCTCATGAGGCCACCAGTCCCTCCACCAAAGTTCCACCCTGGTGTGTCCTCTAGTCTCGCTGCTCCTAGCAGACATCGAGCGAAGAATATTCCACATGAGATGCCTTCATCTAGAATGAGTGACTCCAATCATCCTTCAAGCAGCTGTATGGAAAGTGTCTGTCTCCATAAACGCAAGCACAAGCACAAGTACAAACACAAAGAGGATCAGTACATCCCACAGAGGGAGGACCTCGGCGGGCTCTTCAGTGGGACCCAGAGTCCTGCCTTCCTCAACATCTTGAATGAGAGACTTGAGAAGAACACTCTGTCCAAACTGAAGGACAAGCAAAGAGGCAAGCAAAGCACAGATGCTTTGCCAAAAGCTTCCAGGAACTACTTTGAAGTAGACACGCTCTCTTCATTATCCTTATCTGACTCTCAGCATTGTAAACGCATTCGAGGAGAGACACTGAACAACTTCCTGAACATCTGCACTAGACAACCGCACGAGCGCCTGCGAGCCAGCCAGGACCAGTCGCTGGAATTGTTCAAGGGGCAGCACTTAGGGGATGATGATTCTAGCATTCACATCAGGAGGCATGGCTTGGAGGACTTCGCAGCATACAGAGAAGGAAGCATGGCATCTTTCCAAGGAGGCAGAGAACAGAGGACCGAGCAGATATACCAGTACTCCAACACAGCTATAGCTGGTAAAATATATATCTATATAAATACATGTATATTTTTTTTTTATGTATACAAATGCAAGATCAATACAAGACATTGATTCAGTTATTTTTTGTTAGCCGTTATTTTAGTTTACCACGCAGTGATTAGTTGGATACAAGTGAAATTGTGTTTTGCTTTTAAGTACAAATGTGCTTTCTGAACACTTTATATGCTGTTCTCAGTACATCTGGCAAGCAAAGTGTAATGCATGGATGGAGACAACTATAATTCACAAATTTCTCTTTTCTCCCTTTTCACCCCTGCCTGCCAATGTTTTTTTCTTAGAGATATAATATTCACACATTTTGATTTATATTCTACAGACATGCAATAAAAAACCTTGCCTCTTGTTAAAAGAGCTGGAGAGAAGCCAGAGGTTTAATGAATCCAGTCTACTCCACTGAAGGGGAATTGCAAGCCCTAGGCACAGTTAGATTACATTTTCACTCCCCTAGGGGAACTATGAGGATGACTCACATTCTGCTTGCTACCACCCACCTCCATGAATTAACTCGATGCTTCAAAGAGCTAGTTTGTTGTACTTAAACAGAGAAATATGACATACATCCCACCTAAGTGTACATCTGTTGATTTCAAAGAACAGATTTAGATAAGCGTGTTTTGACAGAATTTTTTTTTTTTCGACAGTGGCACTGTAGCTAGCATGAAATAAATTGCAGCAAAATGGGGGTTTTATATGCTCAAATTTGCATTTAAGGTCACATCTCATTTACGATTAATTAGTTCTATTTGCTATGGATTCACGGCATGACGACAGCACCTTTTTTATAACAAGACTATTAATCATTGTGACAGGAGTGTCTAGTTTGGAGCAGATGTTTTTCCATTAAAGCATTATATCATGTTGCCTAACTTTACTATTTCCCAATCAAAGCTACAAAACAATCAATGTAACATGTACTGTATGTATGTGTGTATAGACAGATAGATGGATAGATTGAACACATATGATTTTAATTTTAGCAATTAATTCGGTCAGGGTTCTCATTAGGTACATTCCACAAAGAATATGGTGATGTAAAATGCTAAATAAACATCTTCATTAGAAACATCCCCCTCTGACAGGCTTTGGAAAGTAATTCATCATACATCAGTGAGCACATATGGTACAGATTGAAATTCTGACTGGGCTCTCAATGTACAGATCTTTCAACTCTCTAAACCCTCTTTAAGTAAGGCAGGCTTTAATGTAAAACTTAATGCCACTCATTTGCTAGCACAGGAATTACACAAAGGATTTCCCTTTGATCGTACTGGTATAGCGTTTCATCTTTCTTTACACTGCATACAAGTTGTGCTCCTGCTTAGACTCCAGCAAGCAAGAAAACCCCTATTAAAACCATTACTAATGCCAGTGCATGATAGGTTTTCTAACAGGTCTGCACCCACATTTGCTTAACATAGATTTTGTGTATTAAATGCGTAGCTTGCCTTGAAAGTCGACTAGAGAATTTGCAGGGGCAAAAAATGTGATCTTACACCACTGTATTTTTTTGTAAATCGCTTACCTTTGAACTGTGGAATTCGGTTGCCATGGCAACAGGAAGTAGGCCTCCACTACCGTGTAGAGCGGAGCTGTGGGGACAGCGGTGAGGCAAGTCCATAAATTGCTGCCTCTAATGAAAACATTGTGCACAGGATGCAGGTAGAGATTTCAGGGAATAAATGAGTTGTGACACTCCCTTTGAAAATGAATGTCTTTGTCCAATGATTTGTTGGCACTTGGGAAGACTCTGCAAGTTTCCCAGTGATAAACTGAGGCCAGAGAGGGAAGAGCTCATGTTTAGTCAGGCACACATTTTACTTTATTGAAACCAAATGGGCTGAAGGAGCCCATGCACAGTTGGTTAGTGACCCATGCACCCATTTTTTTGTTTGTTTTGTTTAAACTTGCATCCAAAATAGCCCTGGTGAGCTTCAATTGAATAATATTCATTGCTAAAACTGAAATGCATCGTTTAGAAAGTGTGGTTGCTGTTTGATTAAACGATGCTTTTAAATGCTAAATGAGAGATTTGATGATGGATTATGAATTATGGTGCATATCCTGTTTTTGGGTTTGCACAGGTGCACTCTTAAGACAGTATTATGAGAAACCTGGAAATGCATAGAACGCCCATGATTTCAAACATCTTCCACAATTACAGCTCTTGTTTGTTTTCATGGAAACCTACCAGATGGAGTGGCAATCAACAAGAAAAGAGAAAAAGAGACCTCTCCAGAGATATGAAAAGAGTGCAGGAGAGATCTTAGATGTGGAACACACATTTAAGGCAGCTTTAGGCTGTCTGAACTCATTTCAATCGAGGCTGCCAGAAACCCAGCATTTCCTCTGGTCTGGGCTTCCTTCCAAAGCTCCAACGTGAAGTGTAGAGGCAGTAAATTAATCACAAATGTATCTGAGGCCTCATAGTTTATTACTCGCATTTACAGACGCATCTATTCATTGGTAATGTGAGCACTGACTATATTCACTGATAGACTGATAAGTGGGAGGTTCCTGATGTTTCCTTATTATGTGCATGGATGCAGTTATCCACATGTCAAGTGTTAAGTGAGCTGTTGCTTCACAAGCTTCTCCTCTCGTGGGGCATTTTTCACGTGTTCGCTTATTAACGCTTCGCTCTGTTAGACTGACAGACGATAATGATAAACGGCATGACTCAACAAGCTTGGCTGTATCAATTGCTATCAGATCTCTGTATATACAGGAATATTTATACACCAGCTAATACAAATTAGAGTGTTGAAACATTGGATTGTCACATCATTAAGCACAGAAGAAAGTTTGTCTCTCTCGGTCTGGCTGCATACATCATGACTCACTCTGAGGTCTTGAGTTTACTTTAGAAATATCACTGCTTCAGCTAGCGAGATGATGTGCGAATCAATTATATTATAACAAACGACTGGCCAAATGTTTACCAGACTGGCTTAGCACATTTTTCACAATCAGTGTCTCAATGTAGCCAGGGATGGGAAAAATAACGAATTTCATTATTCCAGTTTTGATTCCTCTAACGATTCCAGTTCCTTAATAGTTCCGTTAATGATTCTTTTAGTACTTTTAGTGGCTAAATATTTGGAACAAAGAAATGCAATTCTGTTGCCAAATGATGAGATAATTGTAATAATAAATTATTTTAAAAAAGTTTTTGCAAAAGGACTTTTTAATGACTTTTAAACTTTAAAGTCCAATAATTGGCCTTAAAGGGATAGTTCACCCAACAATGAAAATTCAGTCATTAATTGCTCACCTTCATGTCATTCCAAACCCATAAGACCTTCGTTCATCTTCAGAACACAAATTAAGATATTTTTGATGAAATCAAAGAGCTTTCTGTCTCTCAATAGACAGCAAAACAACTAAAACGCTTAAGGCCCAGAAAAGTAGTAAGGACATCATTAAAATGTTGTTATAAAGCTACGAGAACACTTTTTGTGTGCAAAGAAAACTAAAATAACAACTTTATTCAACAATTTCTTCTCTTCTGTGTCAGACTTTGAAGAGAAGAAATTGTTGAATAAAGTCGTTATTTTTGTTTTCTTTGTGTCCAAAAAATATTCTCGTAGCTTCATCAAATTAAATCACTGATGTCACATAGACTGTTTTAATAGTGTCTTTACTACCTTTCTGAGCCTTGAATGTTTCATTTGTGTTGCTGTCTATGGATGATCAGAAAGCTCTTGGACTTCATCAAAAATATCTTCATTTGTGTTCCAAAGATGATTGGAGGTCTTACAGCTTTGGAATGACATGAAGGTGAGTAATTAATGACAGAATTTAAATTTTTGGATGAACTATCCCTTTAGTGACACACTGTCAAATGAACAACCAATTACCATTTAAAATCTCACAGGTATCTTGTCATTCATTAGAGAAATTTATTTGGGAGTCACAACTGTGCTGTATATTTTGTGAAGTATAAGCGATGTTGCTGTGACACTGAATACATAGTGCAGGAAACCTGGTCAATGCAAGTGTTTTATTTTTTTCATTCCATAAGCAAAAACCGTTATTTAAACCAAACAGTCAGTCACTTAGTTCTGTTGTTGTATTTTAAAGCAGAATTGTTTTTTTGTCATTCTCATTGATTTCTGTTGTCCTTTCCTCTCCAGACCCCAGTTCCTACAAGAGGAGGCACAAGCACAACGAAGTGGACGAGATCCAGTGTGACATGCGAAAAATGTGTGCCTTCTCCAAGATCCTCACCACCAAGAAGAACCTGGATCACGTCAACAAGATTTTGAAAGTCAAGAGGCTTCAGAGGCAGGCCAAGACGGGGAATAACATGGTGAAGAGACGCAGAGGGAGGCCGAGGAAGCAGCCGCTTTCTCTCGAGGAGGGATTACTGGGTCAGATGCCAGTTCTAGAAAAGTGTGTGGATCTTCCTGGGAAGAAGAACCTTCACACCGGTCTGGTTCCTGCTCAGCTTGAGTTCTCCAATCACGACTCCATCACAGACGCCATCGAGTCAGTGGTACACATGGCCAGATCCCATTCCAACACACAATCCACGCAAGGAGGCAAGCACTGGCACAAAGTTCAGCCAGAGCTCCAAATCGAGCGCCCAAACCGCAAAGGAAGAGGGAACAAGAGAGTAGAAGCTACTTTCACCTCACATTAGAGAATTTATTACGGTGCACTGTGAGTTAGCCTTGTGCTTGGGTCCTTGTATCGTTTTTTTTTTTTTTCTGAATTCTACTGACACATTTTAATGGGCATTCGCTGAGAATTAGGATCACGGTTGTGGTCTAAAAGCTCCGCTTTCGGTTTGTATGATTCTATCACATACTTTTTTATTGGTCTCAAGGAGACAAACTGAACTTTTACCCTCCCAAAGCCCATAACCGTGAGGATGTTGAAACTATGGCTTTAGCCATAATCTACCAGCACATGTAAATGAACTTCAATGACAGTACTGTGCACTTTTTTCTTTCTCGTTTTTCGTTTCACTCAAGCACAAAGCACAGATCTTCTGGCAGAGGTTGATTTCGAACAACAGGTCATCGGTAACTCACTGCTAACACACACGCTTACATAGGCTTGCCTGCGCTCAGGTGTGTTTCAGGCATGAACTAATGGCAATACTTCTGGATGAAACCCTTTTCAGTGATGTTTTGATGGCTTTCAGTTCACTGTACATAGAAACATATTCTACTAACATTTCAAATTCAAAGTATTTTAGATCTACCTATACTGTCAGCATATCAAATCAAGAACCATATAAAGTTTGAAATGTTTTTTTTTTTTTTGTTCTGTTTTTAACCAAATAGAAGTAGAAAGCTTGTTCAAATGGAAAAACGAAACATATTTAGTCGTGTAATCTTAACGAAGTGGAATCACTGCAGATCGAAGGCTTGTTGACGACACAGGACATCAAAACACATCAAAGTAGTTCACAACAGGCTCGATGAAAAATGCTACGGTTGCATTTAAAACCAACAAAGCACTTATTTCTTTTCTTTCTTTTTTTGTAGGAACAAGTTTGAGTGGGCTGAAGTTGTACACAATGTCAGAGTTGGTTTTTCGCTTTAAATTATAGTAAGCATCTGGACGATATTTTCATGGTCTGACTGGAAATCAAGGTCTTATTCGAGTCGCCTTCTCCAGAGTCTCTTTCGAGAATGTGCCTGTTCTTGTTAACGAAACAATAATAGTATGTCTATATACCTGTCAGTATTAGATATCCACATGACCAAAGTTTCAGTGTAGTCGTGTATCATAGAATAGATGGGTTTCGGTTTAGCTGCTTGTGAATATTACTATGAATGGTGTGGTGCTTATTTGTCGACTTGTCTGTCGTTTGGATTGGAAAAATAATGTACCCGAATGTACGCTGAAGACTATTTAGGTGATTGTTCTGAGCATAGGACAACCCAAACTAATCAGACACATGTCCTACGCTGTTTTAGATTCGAGTTACTCTGATATACGCGATTTGGAATCAGGATAGATTTGAATGTGGTCCTAATTTTTGAATAGCTTTCCACTTATTCGTTTTTTCATATATGTGCCTTATGTTTGTCTATAAATCCATAACATGTTCAGGTACTAGAACACACAATGGCAAGATTTCAGTCTAGAATGTACATACATATAATTTGCTGCCCTGCTGGTAATGTGTTTATCATTTCAGTACACCTTCTACAGTATAATAGGCTTCATTTGAACTATATAAATACATTCATATACACATATATACAGTTCAGTGACCAGACACCACATCTAGTACACCTGAAGACGCTTAAAATATCTTTTTGACATGAATATATGCTTATTTACTATGCATCAGGTTATTGCTGTGAATCCACTGACGCATAACTTTCTTGCATCAACTCCTTTGTGAGCTTTCTTACTTAAATCTGAAGTCTGACCAGTGCTAAAACTGACTATCATTTCTTTCGCAGCTGTCTAGGGGAGGAAAATCAGCCTCTAAGCAATGCAGCCTTAATCAAATGTTCATTTCAAGTTGTAGTCCCCTGTAAATAGTCTACCATCTGTGGGTTACTGTAAGAATCATGTCAATATGTTGCACTCACAAAGCAGGGCGTATAGAGTGGCTAAAGACGCCATGAAGCATTCTGTCCTCATGATAACTCGCAGTGCATTGAAGCTAAAAGAAACAATATATGCCGGCAGCTATTTGCCTCAGCCAGTTGTACTGGACCTTTTGTAGGATGCGTCCATTCGCGCTAAACACCTGCGAACATTGCCAAAAATGTTGACTTTTTATTAGTGCTTTAAGCGCCGAAAGCTATGTGTTCAAACAAAATGTGCACCGTAGCAGTTTTCTGAAACATGATTATAATAGGTTAGTCAAACATGGCTTTGGTAACAAGGCCTGGCAGCTCAAATTTGCTCGGCTTCTATGATTTTTAAATGCCAGATATATTTTCTCCACCAGCTGATAAGTGGTGCCTTGTGAAGTTATGTGTATTTTATTTTATTTTTGTTGACTTTGTGTCGAGTAAACATTACCGAGGTCACTGAGAGAATGTCATCCACTCAAACGTAGTGTCGTATTTTAGTTTGTATTGCTATTAATGAAGTTATAATACAAGTGAAGTGTTAATCGAAAGTAATATTCCTAACAAGGACGCAGCAGAAGCTCTTATCGCTCTCTGAATTCATACATATGGTTTTACGAACATTTTGATTTCTGTATCTGCATGCTCGATTTGATTGTATGCGTACAAATTTTGAAGAAGTCGAGAAGTATTGAATTTCGATTTGAATAAGATCTTATACATTGTTTGATATGTTTTTTTGTAATGGATTTTAAATTCATAAAGCATTTTGTACATTGTATGGATATTAAAAACAGCAAATAATGGACGTATATAGAAAAGAATAAATACTGATATACACAAACATATGCATTGTACATAGAATGTATGTATACACATTCATGTTTTGTGTATTTGTGTATACAGACATGTTTATAAATACAAGTACTAGCCTGTACATATGTACATACATATAAGCTTGCATGTGTTTGGTCATGTTTGCCGTTCATGATCTTGTAGTTTTATTTTGTTTTTATTTCTCTTTTTTTTTTTTACTGTAAAGCTCATTTGTGCAGCCATCTCCGGTGAGCAGTATTGAGCACTTAAAATACAGTTGATCTTGTTCATGTCATTCATTGTGCAAAAAAATAATAAATGAATTTATCGAGCGCTCACTTTAGTGTCTTTGCCTTTTGTGAATAGTTGTTGATATTCACTGAGCAAACTGTTTATATTTTAGAATATTTAACACAAGTTGTACACTGTTATTCAAAAGTCTGGGCAAGTGAATTGTTTTTGTTTTTTTAGAAGTACTTTTATTCAGCA
Source organism: Cyprinus carpio (assembly GCF_018340385.1). Lineage (NCBI taxonomy): Eukaryota > Metazoa > Chordata > Actinopteri > Cypriniformes > Cyprinidae > Cyprinus > Cyprinus carpio. The sequence goes on from NC_056601.1 coordinate 18,464,600, forward strand.
CTGATGCATTCAATTGCTAAAAAGTGATATAATTTTTGTAACAATGTAAAACTCTTTAATATTTCAAATAAATGCTTTTTGAACTTCATCAAACTTTATCAAATAATCAGTGCTGTCAAACAATAAATTGTGATTAATCGCTTCCAAAATAGTTTTTGTTTACATAATATATGTGTGTGCACTGTCTATATTTATTATGTGTATATAAATACACACATATGTATGTATATATTTAAGAAAAAATTATATATTTATATATATAATATTATATGAATATAAATATATACATGTAGATATTTTCAAAAATGTTTGTATTTATATATACATAATAAATGTACACAGTATGCACACATAAATAATCTAAACAAAAAAAAGGATTTAGGATGCGATTAATTGTTTGACAGCACTACAAATAATCCTGAAAAATACACTATTTCCACAAAAATATTAAGCAGCTTAAATGTTTTCAATATATAACTGTTTGAGCAGAAAATCAGCATATTACAATGATTTCTGAAGGATCATGACACTGAAGACTGTCAAAAATTCAGCTTTGCCATCACAAAAATAAATTACATTTTAAAATATATTAAAGTAGAATATAGTTATTTTAAATTGTAATAATATTTTACATTTTTTATCAAATAAATGCAGCCTCAGTGAGAAACTTCCTTAAAAAAAATAAAAAAAAAAAAATAAAGTCAATCTGTTGTATGGTAAATCACTTGTGATTTCTAAATGTTTTGTCACTTCACAGATCCTAGTTTTCATCTGTATATGTTCCTTTACTTACCACTGAACTGCAAATTTACATTTAAAATTGAACGAACGCTATATTAAAAGTGCGAATTGTCAATATTTGCACACGTTTGCAGAGTTGTCTTTTGTACTTGTAATTGGTGTCAGTGTGCAGTTTAGGACAGGGAATCCCTCTCATCAAGCTCTACACCTCATACAGTCCCTCTCCCTGCATTATTACACACTGCATAGTAGAGATAAACGGATTGGCCCGAATCCCAGCCGTTGGTTGGTGAAGGCGAAGTGAAAAGCATCTAACCATAGGCCTGTGCCTCTGTAAAATTCCTGTTGCCATGGCAGCTGGGTGAACTGCCCAAATATTCCAGTGCTCCACTTGGCTTGAATAAAATGTCTGAAGTCAGGCTGGTGAACACATCATCTGCAACGCCGCATCATCTCATCAATATTATGAGCTGTGCAGAAAATTTGAGACTGTAATTTCTGTTGAAAAGTCATAATTGTGCTTCGAAATAGAAAACAGATGACAGGCCTCTGGCTATTAGAGGTAACGGGGTGCAGATGATAACGAGGTGTGTTTGTGTGAATCGTGTTGTCGTGACTCATCTGTGGCACTACTGCTATGCGTCGCTCACAGTGTAGCCATGTTACCCCTAATTATATGAGCTAGGACTTGCCATACCTATAAAAAGAGAAATACACAAGGCAATGTCATCTGCTATTCCCTATTAAATAAACAGTCAGAAAGTATCTATAAATTAAAATTTTCATTAATTTTAATTATTTTATTTCTTTTTATTTGTTTTTGCAGTATGGAATAAACTGAGTCAAGAAGTACCTCTAAATTAATTCATTAATTATTTTGTTTATTTTTGCAGTATGAAATAAACAGAGTCAGGAAGTATCTATAAAATAATAATTTAATTTATTTTAATGAATTATTTTATTTTTTATGTATATATATATATATATATATATATATATATATATATATATATATATATATATATATATATATTTGTTTTTGCAGTATGAAATTAAACGGTGAGACGAGAAGTATAAATTAATAATTAATTACATTTATTTATTTATTTATTTACGTTTAAATTACATTTAGATTTAGTAATTTCGCAGACGCTTTTATCCAAAGCGACTTCAAAATCAACAAAAGAGCAATGATACACAGGTGCTATAACAAGTCTCAGTAAGCTTATTACACGGCTCTGTGGAATACTTGATTCTGATTGCTCAGTCACGACATTCCGAGGTGTGTTATCCCTGGATAACAACCGGTAAAAGCTAATAACACAGGCTCATCCGGGTACCAGCAGTCAGCGCTGTACTCTTGCTAGGAACAGTTTTTCTTGGTGGAAGCTTTGCGTTTGTTTAGCTAATAAAATATTAAAACTCGATTCAAAATGGTGTACAATTGTTTAATTATGTCATCCTGGTATCGCGGACTCGCTCTCGTTTCATACAAACCCAGCTGCTGCCATTTTGCTACGATTGTTTTGTACGCTGTAATGGATTACAAGAGAACTAACAAACTGGTTAGGTTTTAAAACATTTTCGTCTTAATTATTTTATTGCCTTAATTATTTTGTGGTGAAATGTTGTGTAATAAATAGTTTGACTGCACCGTTTCCCTTAAATGTCCGTTTAGTTTGAATTTGCCGCTTGCTCGCAACTGCTGTCTTCACGGAAGCTTCGCGTTCAAATATTTAAACTCAAATCACTCTTTTGCGTCTAATTATTTACTTATGTATGTTGCAAGTAGCCGTGCAATAAGCGGGATAATGTACATCCAACCGGCTGGATGTACATCATCCCTTACTTAACGCAGTAGCCTACATGTAGCAAGGTTTTTTTTTTAATTATATAATAAATAAAAAGAAAACAGATAGAATAGAAAAAGAATAGAGAAAGCAAGTGTTAGAGCCTTTTTTTGCTTTTGTTAATTGTATAATAAATAAAAAGAAAACAAATAGAATACTATATATATATATATATATATATATATATATATATATATATATATATATATATATATATATATATATATATATATATATATATAATGTATAAAGAATAGAATTAGAATAGAGAGTGTTAGAGGGTCAAACTAAAGATGGAAGAGATGTGTTCTTAGCCGATTCTTGCTGCTCAGATTGAGTTGGGCAGGTCATTCCACCAGGAGGGAACATTTAATTTAAGAGTCGGTGAAAGTGATTTTGTGCCTCTTTGGGATGCAGAACGCAAGCTTCTAGAGGGCACATAAGTCTGAAGTAATGAATTTAGGTAAAGGGAAGCACAGCCAGTGGTGGTTTTGTAGGCAAACATTAATGCCTTGAATTTTATGCGAGCAGCTAATAAATAAATCAGTAATAAATTAATATTCTCCCAATAACAGAATGTTAAATAATGTTAAATAAATAATATATTATTATTTTTATTAGGCCTAATTAATTATTAATTACGCTAATAATAATAACAATAAAACAATATAATATAATAATAATGATAATAATAATATATTATTTATTTTAATTTATTGTTTGTATGTTTTTGTTATTACATTTTATTCATATTTGAAGTAAACAAACAAATAAAAATAAATATTTCTCCCAACAATATAATGTTAAATAAATAATATATTATCATAATATATATTTATTAGATTTATTATTAATTAGGTTAATAAATGAAGGTTATTACATAATTATAGTAAAAATAATAATACATTTTGTATTCTATTATTTTTGTTTTATTACATTTCGTTTTTAATGTTTAAAAATAAATAAACAAAAATCTTCCAATAATCGAATGTTAATGTTACAAAATTATATATTATATTATTATTATTATTATTATTATATATTTATTACCTTAATTATAAATTAAGCTAATAAATGATAATTTATTTATTTACTTATTACTGCAGTATGAAATAAACAGAATTGAGTCAGGAAGTGTGTCTAAATAAAGGAATAATTCCAGTGAAATGGGACTCTTTAACTGCAGATAGTCAAAGACTACTGGTTTACTGTTAAAATGATTTTGACCCATAGCCTCTCATTATTTGTATTTTTTTCTAGGCTGAAATGCTTTCAGATTTGGGCTACGTGAGTCCTCCTGCATGCACATATTTCATCAAACTGATTGAAAATCCCTGTAGAAAGCAGAAATATTCTATAGCAAATCACTTCCTCTCCATCTGCCTGTAATTACCTCAGCTTGAATGTAGCCTCCCCTCCCTCTTGACTCCCTCCCATCTACTATTATTGCTCAAAGCACCACTTACTATTTGGGTTGTGCTTCACAGTGTGCATATAGCATGTTGCAGGACGCAAAGGATGCTATTCTTTATGATTGGCAACTGGCAGGGTAGCAGCTGCGGTTGCTACGGTGACAGCCTGACTTGCAGCAATTTGGATAGCGAATGAAGCTGTTAGTGTTTTGAGGACGACGTGATGAGGGTTTTAAAACACCCGTCAGCAGCCCCCTCACTCACCAGAGCAGAGGCAGAGTGTCATACTGTCTCTCAGTCCTCTGGGAAATCTTGATTTGTAGGGATGAATGCTTAAAAATCCCATGAAGACTGTTTTATAGCACAGATAATGTGTGAAGATGAATGAAATTAAAAGGTGCATGTTCATGACAGAAATGAAATTGGGTGTCTTTTTTTAAATAAATAATTAAATAAATAAATTGTATAGCCTGATTGCACTCTAAGTTTCTTTGGATAAAAGTGTTTGCTAAATGCATAAATGTAAATGTAGTGTAAAGCTTGCTGATCATCAGAGTGAGTCTCAAACGACCAAATTAGACCTAAAACAGAGTTTCATAAGGCTCTCCATCAACCAGGAATTTTTTTATTCTTAAATTGAATAAAATATTTAATGTTATTATTTAATAAAATGTTTGGGTATAATCCTGACTGACAGACAGGATTTAATGTTGGTCCTATAATTTAATTATTTATATATACTCTTTATTTACTGTATATTATAAATATTATATTATACATTTTCAATGTAATAGTATATTACTATATGTTATATATTTATTAATCATATAAAAATATTAAATATTAGTATTTGATTTTTTTAAATGTTTGTTTAATGCTTATTATACCGTATGCATTTTTAAAGGAATATTCTGGTTTCAATACAAGTTAACTCAAGTGTCAGAATATGAAGCTTACTGTTGTAATAATAATAATAATTATAATAAATTGGGATTATTGTTTTTATTTTTATTACAATTCATTAATATTGAAATTTTTTATTTTAAAAATAAATACATAAATATTTATCTCAATGATGGAAAGTTAAATAATGTTGAATAAATAATAATATATTATTATTTTTATTATTGTTAATTAATTATGCAAATAAATGAAGGTTATTACATTATTACATTATTATTATTTATTTAAAGTAAATAAATAAATATAAATAATATTTCTCCCAATAATATAACGTTAAATAAATAATATATTATTATAATATTTATTTATTATATTAATTATTAATTAGGTTAATAAATGAAGGTTATTACATAATAATAATAGTAATAATAATAATATATATTATATTATTTTTTATTTCATTTCATTATTAGGCTAATAAATGATTATTATTACACAATAATAATAATAATAATAAATGATTTCATATTATTATTTATAAAAAAAAAACAATTTTGTTGAACTGAATATTGTTAAAAATCGTAGTTGTAAAAACATTTACAACTGAAGAACTTATTTGCTCTTCTTACATCTAGTGGCCCCCAGGTGATTTTAGTTTGAGGATTTTACAATATTCCTCCTTCAGATCTTCAAAACTCTTCGATCTCTCCTCCCTTTAGCAGTCTGCTTGCGTAAGGAAACTACTTCTAAAAGCCCCATCAATCATCCGTTCATTCTTTTCCTTGTACTATTTTTCCTGCAAGACAGTGACTTGAACTTGAGATTTACTTTCTTGTAACTTTTCTTTTTTTTGTGCCTTGTTTCTCCACAGTGACTCCAAGTCTTTGATTGCTCTTCCCAAGAGCTACTTACAGGAAAGCTCTCCCAGCAGAGCGCTCAGGTTACTGTTTAGTAAAAAGGCGCTTTTATTCCCAGTAATTAGTGAGGCTAACTCAAGGCTTGGAGCAAAGCACGCAAGTCTCCTTCTCCGGCTCTCTCTTTCCAAACATACAGAGAGAATCTGAAACGTTAGGTCCTCAGACGCTGAGGTGAGACATTTTTCCTACGGCACAGCTCTTAAAACATTATAACTACACTGTTATGTTAGTGTCGCATGTCTGTTTTGTTTTGGAAACACTTCACTCTCCCAGCTTCATGGGACTTCATGACTGTACGGTGGCCACTCAGTATGACCGATTTGTGTAAGTATACAGGCTGCAAGCACTACAGATGTGTCTTCAATGCTAGGAAGAAGTGGCTGATGCCACTGCAGAGCTGGTGAGAGATCACTAGCATTGAGCAAAGCACTTAACACTCGATTCCTAGAGGCAAACTGACCCTCAGTCGCTCTGGAGAATTAATTGAATGTGAAACGGTGGATGACTGTGACATTATGTAATGCCACTGAAGTCAGAAATGGCAGAAAGTAATACGTTACTGTTTATGTTGCTTAGGTTCCATCACAGTGATGAGTGTTGATTTTATTTGATCCTCTTCACTTCAGGGCAGCGAGTTCTTTTTCTCTTTATTGTTTTGGATTCAAAAGCTCTCTGAGCAAATATATTATATAACCCTCTAGGGTTTTTTTCCATGTACTTTTTTTTTTTTAAAGCAACATCAAAGAAATATCCAAGGTTCATTACAAGTTGAGTTCATTTGACAGCATTTGTGGCATAATTTTGATTGCCACAGAATGTATTTGACTTTTCCCTTGCTTTAAGAAAAGCAAAAATCTGGCTTACAGCGAGCTACTTGTAACAGAAATGAATGAGGACATTCTGTAAAACAGTTAAAGGGATAGTTCACCCAAAAATGAAAATTCTGTCATTAATTACTCACCCTCATGTCGTTCCAAATAAAATCCATGAGCTTTATGATCCTGCATAGACAACAATGCAACTGAAACTTTACCAAGCCCAGAAAGGTAGCAAATGCATCATTAAAATAGTCCATGTGACATCAGTGGTTCAACCTTAATTTTATGAAGCTAAGAGAATACTTTTTTGTGCACAAAGAAAACTAAAATAATGACTTTATTCAACAGTTCCTCTCTTCCGTGTCAGTCTTCGATGCACATTCGAATGTGCATCAAAGACTGATTAATGACAGAATTTTCAATTTTGGGTGAACTATCCCTTTAAAAGCTCTGTTTCAATTGTATAGCCGTAAGATGTCAACAATATACATTAACACGAGTTTGGTGTGAATTTTTATTTAAATTGCTTATTTAGCTTTTCTGTGTTATGTCTAATTTTACAACTTGGTTGGATTGACAATGTAACGCCTAAAACCTTAAAACAACCATAAAAGTGAAAAGAATGACTTTAGAGCTCAAATAATACACAATAATTAACGTGTTTGTTTTAAAGCTTCAATAGTTTGTTTGGAAATACTCAAAAAATGTCCCCATTCACCCTGATATTTGCAATTTTTAATTAAAATTGAGGGATGTTGAAATAATATACACAACATACACAAGAATTAATGTTTTTAAATAAAAATGTTTTTAATATTTTTTTTAATTCACCTCATTCACCCTGATTTTTGCTTTATTTTTAATCTAAGAAAGCAAGGGATGAGTTACATTTTATTTATATTATTTTATTTTATTTATTTTATTTTGGTGCCACACATTCTGTCAGCTGAGGTTAACTTGTATTAACCCAGGAGATACCTTTAAAAATGCTGGGCATGAAAGTGCATGAGGAAAATAATAAGGAATGCAACAAGCAAACAAATAAAAAATGTAACCTGAAACCCTAAAGATCCAGAGCTTGCCACATTAATGAAAAGTGTTCTGTCTACCCGTCAGAACGTCAGATTTTTTAACCGTACCCAAACTGTTCCTGACTATTCACAGCTGGTTTCATTTTCCCGCTCCTTGAGAAACTACACTCCTGTGCCCCAGCAATAGCACATTATTGTAAACATATAATTTCATAGTGAAAGCAGCTCAGGTTGTTGGCTGTTTGCCGCCATTTCATTTAGAGTAAAACTGGGGATGTTGCCAACATCTGGTGTATGTCAGTGTTAAGGGTTTCAAACTGCCAGTGTGAGGGTACAACGCAGGATTTTGTGATTAATCAGAGGTACAGCATTAATCGTGAAGGCCCCATGTTCAGTGCAAAGTAAAGTAGGCCAGATTAGAAGATGTAGTGCTAAAGTGTTTATTCATTTCAAGTTTACATGTTACAGTGTGTCAAATGACTACATGAAATATGACAAAATATAACACATCTGGTGGGCCAATTCTGAGTTTGTCTCTCAATTGTCTTTTTTCTCAAAATTTAAAGAAAAAGTTTTAATTGCAAAAACAAAAATCCAAATTGTGAGATAAAAAGTCTTGATTAACTTTTATTTAATTTATTTATATTATTTATTTATATTTTAAATTATGGAATTAAAAAAAAAAAAATGTTTGGAATGATGCGAGGAGCAGGCCAGGTGAAGTTTGCAATTGATCAGATCTTACAGTGGCATCATGGCATAGACTTTTATTTAGAATGTGAAGGTTTAAAGACAAATTATGTCTAGTGGCTAATTCATAATACTGCAGATGAACTGCATTAAACTTGCCCTCGCCATGTGCTCTACAAAAGTCATACAGCCTTGTTGTTGTCTTTTGTGTATTAGTAGATGTTGAGAGGAGAAATTTTGGCATTGTGACCGTTGGGAAATCTTATACAAAGAGTCACTCATAGTCACTTTGACAAGCAAACAGCAGATGTGTTTTCAAAGATGTCATGCTAGATGCTTTTCAGAAACCACTGGAGAGAACATCCGTAGGTGGTTTTTCCTAAACAACTTCAAATATTGGACTAAAAGCAAAATATATGACATTAAATATTTGAATGTAGCATTTGGAGAAGATCTGCTTTTCATTGCAACATTTACTTATTTTATTTGAATACATGTTTGCATGTGTCATTGAATGTTATATATTATGTTAAAGAACAGCCAGTAATATGTGTTTGGATTCCCATAGCTCCTGTAAGAGTAGAGCATGACGCTAACAATGCCAAGGTCATGGGTTCAACTCTACTGGAATGCATGAATTGATAAATTGTATACCTTAATGTGTAAAATAAAATCTATTTTGCAAGCATGCTGAGACTTATGATAGGAGTCAAATTTGTGCTGCTCTAAAATTGGGAAACATTTGGACCAAAAAGTGTTATTGATATGGATGCTCTTCTGGACAGCACTATCAGCTCTTGATTGTACATTTCTCCAGAGCTTTAGGTGCAATCATAAAAAAAAAAAAAAAAAAAAAAAATATGCAACCACTATGTCATTTTTTCCCCGCAAGATGGCAAAGTATGTTATTATTATTATTGTAAACCTTGCCGTGTGAGTTATGGCACAGAACATTCACTCCCTTTGGAGAATTCACTGGCTGTGTTCCATGGCAGCTGGAAGCCATCACAAACTCCAATTACTGTCTGTCTGTGTCAACATCTGGAAACCACTTCTGCTCCTTTGGCTGTCTGCATCCTAGTGTGAGTAAGGTACTTGGCCATATATAGCCAACCTATTGTATATGGAATGTAGGGACAGTGCCGTAGACGAAAGAGAGTAGATGTCGCTCCACTTACCTTTGACACTGACTAATGACTTGACAGATCCATCAATATAGTATCATGAATTACAAGGATTTGTGAACTGCCACCTGTGGTTTATGTAGTCTGCGGGACTTGACCTTAAAGAACTTGGGTCTCACTTTAAGGTATTTCCCATCACTAAATCTAGATGATTTAGCTCCCATTGTGGACTTCAGATAAAGGTGTTTTATAGTTAAGGAATCGTTTTACATGAGTTTTACTAGGAAAATGCAACAAGGTTCTTTTATAATAAAACAAAATGAGAACATCGTGCTCTATCAGAATTTCTCCCTCAGGTCTGTTCCATTTTTATCTTCTTAGGAGTTCATATTCCCCTGCACTGGATTTGTGTTAGTGACTAGTTCCTTCAAGAGCTATGAAGTTGGAATTGTTGCCACCTGTGATTTTAATACGATGGCAGAAATGTACCCATGCAAAAAAAAGCAGTCAGGATTATTCGTTCTCTGGTAGGTTTTGCACAGGTGGTCTGACTGCACTCGCACTAGAGGAACTCACATTTTGATGTGCAGCTCCATTTTGCAGACATGACAAAAAGATGTAGAATTTATAACCTTATTTCCTACTCCAAAATAATTATTGGGTATTTTTAAGACAGCTGGCAAAATTCAATACTGTATTATATACTGTATTATTAGGAAGAAGCGCATGTTTTCCTCATTTCACGATACGTAAATTGCCTGTTAGAAATTAGGCAGAGCAGCTTAGCCAACACGTGTTTTCAATTCACTTAACTGTGATGGTTTTTTGAGCAAAAAATCTGGATTCAGGCATTTTCTTCAATTATTTATTTATTTATTTTTTATTATTTTTTAGCATGACTCAGACATGAGAAAGATCTGATTGGTTGGAGTCCAGTGCATGATTTAAAAAATTACAAGCAAGTCAAGTTAATTATGAATTAACCGCAATCTCCCATTGTTTGTATAATTGTCTGGACAGAATATCGCATTTGCTCTTAAAGCTGGACTTCCATATGGAAATCTCATCATGTCGCCTGCCAAACCCTCTCTTAAAAAAATGAAAACTTGCATTCCTGTTATTGAATGTCATGATGTATCAAATTCAGTTGACTTTAGTTGGATTAAAATAATACACAGACTGAGAGATGAATGGTCTTATAGTGTTGTTCTCCTGAGGCATCACTGATCTGGGACTACAGTTCACTGAATAGACAGTTGAAATTGGGACAGTGTGTTTCATACTATTCTTTTAGCTTAAATTTAAGAAATGCATTAACCATCAGCTTTGAAGAAACATAAAGCAACGTGCAATCTTCCTTCCAAATAGGATGGTAATAAAATTATTGTTGCTTTTTGAACAACATTTTATGTTCTTCAGCTTTGGACATGGTAACACAACATAGTTCACAAGCATTAAAAGTGTACCTTTTCTGCCCTCCTGTGTTCAGTGGGTGCAGATTCCCTGTGAGGGGGTCATTCATCTGTCCCGCCTGGAGGTGGAGCTGTGCAGCTTGTTTTAAAGAGGAAATGAAGATAACTTTACTATTAATTGAACCAAATATTTGGCAAAGAAAATATAGTATGCCTAGTCAGTGGACAGCCTGCTTTTTCTTAACATACTGGTAGTCTTCATTCCCACAGTTACAAGAAACCACGGTAATTGCAGTGGATTTTTATTACAGTATGTGATTCATCCCAAAGAGAGAAAGAGAGAACATTGCCAAGGGCATATATACATACATACATACATACATACATATATATATATATATATATATATATATATATATATATATATATATATATATATTGTATTTTTAATTTTAGGCAACTTAAATGAAAGTGGCCTGTGTAAAATTATTCACTTTAATTTAAATAACAGTCAAAATGCCTTTAATCTAAATCGTTATCCGAGAGCCTACAATGAGTAGGTAATTTTGCTTTTAAATACAATACTAGACAGATACACATGGAATAAATTTTAGCACAACCCAAAACTTCAGATCCCCCAAATTTTTTACAGTGGGACACCTCTTATGAATAAAATATAATATGGTTTTATATGTTATAAATGCATAACAAAACGTCAACTGGATGCTGATTTAAACAATGGCTAAATATGATAAAGCTGATTCAGCTCTTTTACTTGTCTCACTTCACCTGTGTTCACTCTATCATATTGTATCTCACTTAATTGTGTCTTGTGAACGGAAAAGCTGTGTTTTTAATAAACAAATCCATCATACGATAATTTATAGTACTCTATCCATAATACTGCTTTCTTCAGTGAAAAAGTAGGTTTGGTGAAATAGGTTTCCGATCCCATTCTTCTCCCTCTTCCCAGCTCAGAGTATAAATTAGCTGTAATATTTAGTTATATATGTGCTGTGACTTTGATATTAATTTGCAGTAGAAATTCCTCATCCTGTATTTTTTTAGTGGGATTGCAGTAAATCTGATTTAAAGGGATACTCCACCCCAAATGAAAATTTTGTCATTAATCACTTATTACAATAAGTAATTAATGGCCAGTGGCCAGATTAATTGTGGCCAGTGAATAACTATAAAGTGAAATTTAGCAGGATCCGTAACAGTAATTACAGCCCTGTTAGGCAAGCAGTGTGGGAAAAGGTGAAATTACAGCAGACCACAGGAATTACAGAGATCTGACTGGCACTGCAAAAATGAGTGCAGGTGATCACGGGATATGGTTTTCTTCTTGAATTGAATGAGATTTGTGCCTGTTCAGATACATTAAACTCATGTTAAAAAGAAGAAGGAATGTTAAAAGAGAACTGCTGTATGTAGTTATTGTAGCCAGCTATTAACAAGCAACCTGGTCTCACACAACAAGACCAACTTAAGCCAGCAGCCTCAGCAAAATTAGCCCTAATATGCACAAATACATGACTGTATTCTAGAAATAAAGCCCCCAAAAGTGCATACTCACAAGCAACCTGAAAAACAAACCAAAGGACACTAATAAGCAAGCCTGCCAACCCCGCCTCGAGTGATAAATTGCTTCATATACTGTATAAATAATAGGTCAAACACTTGATTTTGGCATGCCAGACATATTAGATACTCATCTGACAGACTTTATTTATACTCCATGATAACTAAGCTACTTGTGCTCTACTTTAAGTTTTCAAATAACACTCACAAAACTTCCTGCAAACACTTAAATCAAATCTGCATTCTTAAAGTTTATGTACTGACCTACAGTCATAGCCAAAAGTTTTGGCAGTGACATAAATTTTGTGTCTTGCGAAGTTTGCTGCTTCAGTATTTGTTGATTATTTTTCCACGTTTCTATGGTATACTGAAAAACAATGATAGGCATATCATACGTTTTAAAGGCTTTTATTGGCAAAAAAACAAACAAACAAAAAACAATAAAATAGATGAGTCAGTATTTACAGTGTTAACCATTGTTCTTCCTAACCTCTGCGATTCACTCTGGCATGCTGGATATTAGTTTCTGGGCCAAATCCTGAATGATGGCGATCCATTCTTGCTTTATTAGATCTTGGAGTTGATCACGATTTGTGGGCTTCTGCTTGTCCACTCGCCTTTTGAGGACTGACCACAGGTTCTCTATGGGATTGAGATCCAGGGGGTTGCCTGGCCATGGATCCAAAATTTAAATGTAATGATCTATCAACCACTTCATCACCCCTCCTTCTTTACAACATGCTCCACCAATCATGAAAAAAAACTCACTCATTCATTCATTTTTTTTTTTTATTAACGGTCTTTATGTACTTATTTCACATGATGTTTTCACTGATCTTTGCACCTAAATCTTTTCTTTAGAAAAAGAGAGAACAAGCTGCCAGAGAAGGGAGAACAGTGCCATCTACTGAATGTCTAGAAGGAAAACTTGCGGAATTTGTTAACAAAACTTTTTTATTTCTTTCTTTTTTTTGTCTTGTATAAAGATGTGTCAGTAGTTTTCCATTGTTAAGCAACACATTACAAATCTAGAATCCAAACTCAAAGTTTAACAACATCAGACAATTTCCCAAAGACCTGTTCAAACAAATATATCACTTTTTTTTCTTCAGGCATGAGAAGTTCTTCACAAGCCATTTAAAATACCGCAAATTTTTCACAAGCAAGCATATTTTTCCTTTAAACTTTCTGCCAAGACTGGAGTTTGTGCCAAAAATAACTAGCATTTCTTAAAAGCAGCCTTTGACAGGCACAAAGAACATTTCAGAGGGAAAAATAATTACATAAACTTATTTTGTGAATGGCAGCCAATAACACAAAGCACTTCATGACAGAAATCAACAGGTTCATATGAATCCTCAATTATGACAGCTGTAACAAATTCCAGAAAACGGATTCAACAGAAAGATACACTGTATTTTTAACACCTCATTGTGTTTAATTAACCATATCTAGATGAATTCAGGTAATTACAATTATAATGCTTGTTTGAACAGATCCATAGTAGCAAACATGAATACATACATTGATAACTGTAACGCTCCAACCTGACATTAGAAGTGTTCATTACAGTGTAACAATGCTGCCCTTGTCCTTAGAAATGAATATCACAAATACATGAATAAAGCTTATGATCAAGCAAAACTACAACTGCTATATACAAAATAATTACAACGTACCAGTCATATTTGACATTTTATGAGGTCAAATCACTGAGCTATAATCAAAAACCTGGAAGTAATTTAACATTTGCACTATCATTTTTGAGAGTGAGCACAGATTCTCACTCTGAACATGAATGTATGGAATTAAAATTATATTAAAAATACATGCATAAAATGCACATGATAATTTCTCAGTTTTTGTGCATTAAAGCAAAATGATGTGCATGTATTTGTGGACTGTATCATGAGTTTACAAGAAGTTTGATAACGTGCACTTTGACGCATACATTTGTGCGAGGTTGTGACTCCATATTGTTTTGACCAACTAAAAGCACTTTCAAAACCAATTCCTGAAAATAAAGAAAATCTGAAAAAAATATGAGAACATCACACACACAAAACATTCAATCCTTGAGGAGTACAAATCAGTAGCAACCAGTGAAAAATGTAACAACTCTCAATCAGTGATGTGACTTTAGAGCCCCTTTTTTTGTCTTGTGGTAATTTGACAAAAGTTAACTAAAGCCTTGTACATGAAGACTTGCTAACAAATATATTTCTACATGTCAAATCACGCGGGTAAAACCACAGTTTTACTCACTGCCTCTTATACATGTATTGCAACAGAACTGTAAAAATATTTCAGCTTCATCAGAATGTGCATAGCAAAACTCTAAATAAAATAAAATCCACACCTAATTGTTTTAGAAATGCAAACATAATATTTCCAATGACAAACCTTTACCTATCTGCAAAGCCTGCACATAAAATACATAATATACACACTCAACTCTAAATTAAACTCCAAAATACATCTTGTGCAAATTATTATTATTACATTATTATTATTTTTCTTTTTTGGCAAATCGTGATAAGGGCATATTTAGGAGACACTGATGGAAGGTTTTGGTCTTTAGCCACCGCCATAAAGTAAAAGGGTGTAAATGCAAATGCGATATTTTAACAACAACCAGATTTGCCCTGAGCAAGCTGAATCTTTGAATAGTGCAAATAGTGCTCGAGGCCAGAGCCATACACATACCGAGTTGGGCCCCAAGTGAACCGCAAAAAGACAACGCATCAGCCTTTCCCGAGCAGTAACTAACACTAAAGTTATGAAACAGGAAATCATATGCTGACTATACAGTTTCAATTCACTTTGAACTTGGAGAAAAGAATATACATATGCTTTACAATTAATATCCAGACTTGTACATTTACATAAGCTAGCATCAAAGGCTAAATGTTCTCAGGCAGATATCTGGCAAGCTTCTGGCTAGTTTACAGCTCACTGGAGAACTAAGTTGCCCTGAAAAGAAAAACGGCCCTTTACGTCCAGGTAAATCTGACCTTTCTTGAGATTGGCTTAACGTTGAACTTTTATGGCTCTGGCTGTTGTGACAGTAATATCACTCACACCTGCATGTGCTCGGTGACGTCACCTGAGGCACGTCGAGGCACGTCTCCTCCTCCTCACACTATAACCAGCTCTGCAGCGTGTTCAAGTTATTCTCCATCCATCGCATGTTCAGCTTAATGGTCTCAATGGCCTCCTGCACGATCCTCATCTGAGAACCTTTCGTCCCCAGAGAAGAGAAGAAGTTCTGGGCCTGGACGGGAAAAACAAAAATGTAGTAAAAATACTTCAAGTAACATTTAACTGTTTTTCATTTAACCAAAGGTATGCGGGATGAACAGACCTCCACAAGATGTGTTTTTGTGGAAAACTGACTGGTTGCGGACATGATGATGCTCTGAATGGCAAAGGATCCGACAGAAAATCTTGCAATAAAAAGAACAACAACAACATTAAATTGCAGGACGAATACTTTAATGTGTAAAAAAATAGTTCAGTATAGAAAAGGGCTTGATCAAACCTAAAACATTAGAAAATGCATTGATAATAATAATGACTAATTACAGTACAAATGTGCACACCAAGTACACTGAATCAATAAAGTTTTTCATGTTTTTTGAAAGAAGTCTCTTTTGATCACCAAATCTGCATTTATTTGATCAAAACACAACAAAAACAGTAATATTGTGTAATGTTATTACAATTCAGAATAATGGTTTTCATTTTTTTATACATTTTAAATGTAATTTATTCAATAAACTGAATTTTTTACAGCCATTACTTAAGTCTTCAGAGTCACACGATCTTTCAGAAATCATTCTAAAATGATGATCTGTTTATTAACAAACATTGTTTTCATTATTAATGTTGAAAACCATTAGACATTTTCAAGATTGTTCGATGAACAGAAAGTTCCAAAGAACAGCCTTTTGAAATCCTTTGTAAAAGCCTTTGTAAAATGTAATGTAAAAGCCTTTACTGTCACTTTAGAACATTTTAATGCATCCTAGAAAAAAAGTATTAATTTATTAATTTTTGACCTTTACCCACTATATTTCACTCTTTAAAGGTGTTTTCCTGACCATATACCTTGTTGTCGTCTTGTTACATTATATGCACGACTAAAAAGTGTAATGACATTTACATTAAAAATGTTGCTAAAAAAATAATAATTTAAGTAACCCTTTTAATGCAAGTTCACCACTCACTTTTGAGTGATTTTATCCCAGTTCTCCTTCACAAAATCCCAAGCGTAGAGGTAGCCAGCAAAGCTCTTGCAAATTGTGTTGATCACCAAAGGAAATTCTTGAGTTTGAATCTCACTCCCATCAAGACTTTTCTGTAGAATCCTAAAAGGGAAAACCAAATTAAATTCAGGTATGCTTGTGCTGACAGCTCAAAAGACTTTCCCTCTGACAGAACATGTTGTTCAGCCTTACCATATGATTTTCCATACATCCTGAGTGCTAGCCAAAGCTTCCAATGTCTTGTGCTTCTCTGGGTCATTGATGGAGTGTTTATACATGTCTAGAAGCTTACCCCATCCTTCATCTGTCTGAGCTGCAACTTTGAAGACTGTTCTCATGAGATCACTGGGAATCCTAAAACAACAAGGCATGTATCACAAGTTGTTCCTCTGTTCTCAAGAATTACTGTACAAAAGCCAAGAGCTTTAGACAACAGCTCTTTCCTTCTCCTTTTTGCAAATCACAAGATTAAAAGAGAGATTATTCAGCCAAGAGTCAATCACCACACAGACTTACTGAGAAGTCTTGTTGGAAGTGAACCACTGATCAAACAGATGCTTTGCCTGTGTTGTGCAGTTACGTATGTTAAGAGAACATGCCATCTCCAGCAGGGCAGACCGAAGTGTCATCTTTGACACAGAAGTTTCCAGATCCCATGATTGATTCTCCATTAAACTTCCAAAATGGTCCTCAATGTAACTCTGCAAAGATTGAATTCCAAGAAAACATTCAAACAAGTTTATTTTATTATTATTATTTTTTTATAAGATGAAATAAAGAGAGCCATTTGACTACAACAGCCACACAAGATGTTGCACTTACTGTCATTCTAGAGGCCAAGTTCAACTCTGATCTTTTGTCCAGCAACCTGTAGATCTGACCAAGCTGGAAGAGAGCTTCGGTCACAGGAGCCGTCTCGTTCTCATTTCTGATGTAATCCATTAGATTTAAGACCTGTCTGAAAGACACCTTCCCCGATCTGGAGGAAAGTTGAGAATAGATTTTTTATTTTCACTAATTTACTAAAAAAATTTACACTACTGTTCAAAATGCTGGGGTCAGTGAGTCTTTTTTTGTAAAAAAATTAACACTTTTATTCAGCCAAGGATGCTTTTTTTTTTCTTTTGAACTTGCTATTCATTAAAGAATCCTGAAAAAAAAATCATGATTTCCACAAAAATATTAAGCAGCTTTCAACATTGACAATAATAAAAAATGTTACACCAAACATCAAATAATCATATTAAAATGATTTCTGAAGGACCATATGATGTTAAAGACTAGAGTAATGGCTACTGAAAATTCAGCCTGATGTCACAGGTATAAATTAGTTTTGAAAAAATATATTAAAACAGAAAATTATTTTATTTTGACAGTCATTTCTGGTGATTTTCAGTTGTTTATGATGGAATGATTATATCTATATTTAAATTATGATAAAAATATAATGAATCTATGTAAAACAAAGAGCAAAAGATAATTTTATGCAAACATTTTTTTAAATCTGAATCACAATCATAATCGATAAAATGTTCTTTTCAGGTTTTCCATGATTGTGAGAATTCTGCACCATCATCTCTTTCAAGTCTTGTCTAATAACTTTAAACCTTCTTTTAAATGCAGATCTACCTGGAGAGAGCAAAGATGTTGTTGATGAGAGCTGCTCTGTCTTTACAGGAGAGGACATTCATATCCTCCTTCAAAGCCCCAATCAGGTCTTTCCATCCCTCCTCATCATAATGTACTATGTAGAAGCCATCACTCCTGACATTGAACTTCAACCACTTCACTTGATCTGGAAGCTTTAACGTGGCTGGAAAAGATTTAAAGCAACAAGCAATACATTACTGAATATTTCCAGTAGTTCGAAACATCAGTCTATGCCAGTACACTCAGTCTTGAGGACATTACTCACCCGTTTTCTCCTTGAGATGGAACACTTGCTTGCAGGAGCTGAGAACACTACATTTGTCGCTCACATATGTCAGGGGAATATGCCACAAGCTGCTATGGGTAACATAAAAGTGAATCAATTAACTAATCACTAAAATCTGCTGCTCAAGAAACATTTACTAATGTAAGTGTTGAAATAGTCGCTTAAAGGGATGCTTCATCCAAAAATTAAGATTTGCTGTTAATTTACTCACCCTCAGGCCATTCAAGATGTATGTGACTCTTTTTCTTCAGTAGAACACTAAGTCCTTGGTTATTCTTAAAATGCAAGTCAATGGCTACCAGTACTTCAGAGTCAAAAAAGCATATACAGGCAACACAAAATTAATACCCGTGGCTCTGACGATATATGGAGGTCTTATGAAGCGAAATGATTGGTCTGTGCAAGAAACTGAACATTATTTACAACATTATTACCTCAACATATCATCAAGAGCCACAGGTATTAATTTTTTCTTGTCCGTACATGTTTTTTTTGACTCGCAAAGTGCCGGTAGCCATTGATTTGCATTTTATGAAACACCAAGGACCATGGTTTAACCTAAAAAATCTTTGGTAACACTTTACTTAAAGCCTTTATGTACTGTATAATGGATTATAAAGGGTTATTAAAGGGTATAATGCATTATAATTATTCATAATGTGTATAGTAATACATTACATTTTGTCGAAAATAATTATAACCAAATCTAAAATGCATGTGTAACAATGAATTAATAAGTGTTACAATGAGTTTGTACAATGCATAATTAATGTATTAAAACTACTTTTATGATGCACTAAACATAAAGGCTTTAAGTAAAGTGTTACCAAATCTTCTTTACTGATCTACTGAAGAAAAAAAAGGTCATCTGGCCTGAATCTCTTTTATATTTTTGTGGAAACTAGGATACATTTCATTAGGATTATTTGATGAATAGTAAGAAACACTTTTGATTAATGGATAAAAATATTAGTAATACTAAAACAAATCTTACTGAACCCAAACTTTTAAACACTAGTTTTAAAACATCTTTAACAGCCCACAGCCCCATAATTCATTATGATACAGTTTTAGATCGATTTTCACAGCTGTAGTAAAAATCCTCTACCTGTCGTCCGTGCTGTTTTCAGCATTCAGAAGGAAATGTTCTTGCGTCAGTGTCACTTGAGTGCCACTTCTCTTCACTGTGACCAGAGGAAAGCCCTTATGAACAGTCCAGGTGTTCATCATCTCAGATACACTTAGGTTTTGTTTGCTCACCTATGGAGATCATGGCTGTCAGCGCACACTAATAAAACATGGCTCAGATGTCAGCTCAGTTATGTAAAAGTGTACATTGTTTAATTCTGTAATTGCATTTATCACACTCAGAAAATATTTTATTTGTTTTGCTCTCATAAATAATCAAATGCAATCACAATGCAGGCATCATAAATTTATCTCGCTTAAAAATAGTTCTGACCTGGGAAAGACTGTTCCATAAGTTTTCACTTTTTGTGTTTGATAACTTATACTTTTGTAAGTACTGAGTCACCCCTTTTTGAAACTCCCCATCTGTGAGCGTTGCATTGAGCATCAGCAGTATCGAAGCCCCCGCAAGAAAAGGCAAACCAAGAAACATGTTCAAGTTCTGAGAATAGCTATACAATCAATATCACTGAATGAAAAATGATTACATTACACCACAGGAAAAAGCTACTTTACAAGCAACAGGTAATTTATTATGTACCTTCTCATAAGACACAGAGTCAAACATCTCTTCCACCTGCTCAGGGGTGCTCACGACAGTAGACACTGGGTGGGACGAGTTCAATGCATCTTTGGCCAACGCTTTAAAACGAACATTTAAGAACTCAGTGTCCTGGAAATGAAAGACACAAGATCAAATATAAACATTTTGAATGACACACATGCCCATTTTAGAAGAAAATTTCAAATGGCACTTAAGAGGCTTTTGCTTAATTTCATAACTTAGAATAAAACTTACTATGTCAAGGCCTGGGAACACCGATTCAATTGACATGTACTGCATGTAGGTTGCAAATCCTTCATTCAGCCAAAGATCATTCCACCATTGCATAGTGACCAGATTTCCAAACCACTGAACAGAAAAAGAACAATACATGACAATGAACACAGCATGTTTAACTAGCGTTTTCAAATGAACTGACATCGAAGACATTACATTTATTTTAGACTTATAATTTATGCTATAATATGTTTATGTCAATATCACTATTGTCATTCACTTCACTCAAGAATTTCGAGTAAAGGCTTAAAGGGAGAGTTCACTCCAAAATGAAAATTCTGTCATCATTTATTCACCCTCACATTTGTTCCAAACCTGTATGAGTTGAACACAAAAGAGGATATTCTCAATTCAGAGTTTTCTTTTTTTTTTTGTGAACTACGCCTTTAAGAAAACAATTTGAAGTAGGTCAACATTGAAATTAAAACTGGATGTAAATAATACTTAAATTCACACATCCCGGGAAAGCAGCCACCAACTCAGACTTTTCTATCACGTGTTGTTAATCATTTAAACGTGAATATTATTTCCCGGTCATGAAAATGCTGCTTTATTTATAAAGTGAATTACCTGGTGGGCAAGTTCATGAGCAATGACAGAGGTCACCAGCTGCTTGTCTATAGCGGAGGAATTACTCCCTACTAGCAAAGTCGTCTCGCGGAATGTGATTAGTCCCCAGTTCTCCATGGCTCCGGCGAGGAAGTCAGGAATAGCCACTAGATCTATTGATTTGAAGGACATTCGGTCACGTCATGTCTCAGAAATCAACAATTTTAGGTTTGTTATTTATAAAACAACATTAGCGTGTATGTCCAGCTGTTCTAAGAAACAAATAATCCCTGTATGCAGAGTTTCTTTAAGGGAAGGCGTCTCACCCAGCTTGCTTAACGGGTATTCGTTCTTAAAGAATGAATTGTAGAACTCCAGCAGTTTGCAGGCTGTGTCCAGAGCATACTGCACTTGTTCCTTTTTGTCTGGAACAGCATACACAGACACCTGCACAACATTTGAAAAAAAACAAAAAAAAAACAACAACAAAAAAACATAATGCAACATGTTTCCACAATATTTGTAACACAAGACATTGATTTTTAAGAAGAACACATACCTTAGTTTTAGAGACATTTTTACTGACACTGATGAAATCAGCCACAATAAATGCAACTAGGTAAGTGCTCATATTAACACTTTTCTCAAACTCATCTTCTTCAAGCCCATTTTTTAAATCTGTGGTTATGACCTAGAAAAAAAAAAAAGTACAATAACATTACAAAACTTATTATAACCTGAAGTAAAACTTGCATAACAATATTTATAACTCCTTATAAAATTACACAAACATAAAAGTAAAACAAAAAAATAATAATAATAATAAAACAAATAGATGTATGTGTGTGTGTGTATATATATATATATAAAATGTATATTGTACAATGAATATATATATATATATATATATATATATTATATATATATATATATATATATGAATGTGTATGTGAGTATATAGCTTCTATTTGTTAATATATACACACACACACACACACACTATTAAATAAAAAAAACAATTAAAGATTTTCTGTATCAGTCTCTCAGTTTTCTATTAGAAAGACTAAACTGAAATAAATGTTACAAAATATAATGACATAACTAAACAGCAATTAAAATATTTGTAATATATTAGCCTCTTAATTTAAAGTGAAAAAAAAAAAAAAAACAGAAAAAGAAAAGTGTAACTAAATATTTACAAAAATAACTACCTTGGGCATGTTTGAAAGGCTGATGTACTTGCTTTCTCTGGTCATCTTAATTGTAAAAGTTGATTTAAAAGCTGGCTCGTCAAAACAAGGAAAAGCCTTGCGGGCTGCCAAGGGCTCAAACTGAGTAGCAGCCAAAACTCTAGAAGAAGATGGAGTGAATTAAATGATGTGACTGAGAGGAATAAAGACATAACTAAGTAGAAGCAATTGTCAGTCGACACACTGAAGCCAAATGGTTGATTCAAACATATCCTAACCATTCAGAAGGTTAAACAAAGGTTAATTGGGCTGCAGATACCTTTTTATACCATTTGTGTCGACATATGAGCTGTTGTAGAAGCCATCATAGCTGCTGGAGAGGTTTGCTGTGTATCTAATGTTCAAAACGTATTGTCCCTTCTTAAGATCTTCTGGAAATTTGAAGGCGATTTGCTGCCAAGGTTTGTACTCCAGGAAGTGGACCTCTTTGCCATCAAAAGTGGCCTTGATTATGTTCATATCAGAACTGTGAAGGACAATATTCTTCGTTTCATTCAAGACTTGCACTAAGATGGATACACTGCCTTGGAAGGTCATGATGGTCAGGTCGGGATGGAGTGTAATATTGTAATGCACAGGATGCACACTGCAGGGTAACCTCAAATCGGCCCATGGGAAAAGTTCACCGTTTGTGGAATTGGGATAGATGCTGTCCATGGTCGAATTTGTCTTCTGGCAGCCTGCTGTGGTGAAATTGCAGCCTAGCAGGAAGTAGAGGACCATTAACATGGAGGCCACCAGAACTAGGACAACAACACCTACCACCATAGTCTTAGTCGAAGGCATGGAGCACGATCCAGAATAATGCTGGCGGATGTAGGATGAGGCAGCGCTGCGCTGGTTGGAACTGCGATTCATGAAGGACATTCCAAGAAGACGGGCAGACGATTCGTAATCTTCCTCATCTTCATCCAGGTCATTTTCTCCAAGGCCTCGGACTAACAGTCGTGAGCTGCGGGGTTCATAGACCACATCGTCTGTGTCGATGGGGTAGGATGGGGACTCCTTCGCCAAATCCACCACATCTGGCTCTTCCTCAAACATGCTGTTCTCAATCATGTTCCTGGGCTGTGGAGCTCTTTCTGTAGGTTACGGTGGAAACAGAAAATGGTGTATGAATACAAAAGTGCCTTCCTGTTGACAAGAGTGCTCCCGTCTAAGACAACTGAAAACTTTTCTGTGAAAACTGTGATTTTGTAGTCAGCCCACACAAGTGTTTTAAGTCAGAGAGTAAAAAGTAGAAAGCAAATGAAAGTGAAACTAAAGATGAAAGAAAAGCTACTTTCAATGCATCTGTGCAGACAAACATTAAGACTGTTCCAGTAAATACTTGTACCCTTGGTCACAGGCTGTCACCAATGTACAGCATAACCTATTTCATTCTCAATTCATGGTGTCTCAACGATTGTTTGCGTAAGATTTTTCAATACCCTGAGAGATAATAAAGTGTTTGCATTGTTCCTCTTTTACTTCCTTCTTCAACAAAGAATTAGACTAAATAAATTCAATGACAAATCAAGGCACTGCCTGAGTTAACTGATCAAATTACCATTTAACACATTGCTTGAATGTGTTAAATGTGTCTACCTGCTGACCTGGGGTCAAACTCAGGTCTGCTGCACAAATACTCTTCTTCTTTAAATGACCCTAAATTTCAACTTCTTTCACATGCCTCATTTAATGTTAGTGCAACACTTTCATTTAGTGTCATGCAGAGTTTTGAAATTCTTCAACAAACACTTGCTACAGTTCCTTTGAAAATCTCACAAAAACATGTCAAGGTCACATTTCTTGAACCATTGGCATATTCTGCAAATGTGATTAATATTCAGCCTATTTTTTTTTAAGATGCTCTGCATTATGAGATTATATTCGTGCTGATAACAGTTCCAAGAAATGGAAGATATGATCGTCTTTTCTTTTTTTCTAACTGTGAAGTATATCTGAGTGCAACGGCTTCTCTGGCAAGAAAAAAGTAGGACAGGACTAGGGTTTTGTCCATTGGGAATTACGCTATGGAGGCTCTCTTTTATTTTTTTATTTTATTTGATCCCTCAGTGTTTGCTAAACATTCTGTAATTTATTAGTCGGTATATAGTACAGCATGTGGTGTATGCCATGCCTCGTCTTATTCATTTTTGTTAATAAACATTTTGTAAGCTTGTTTGTCATTGTTTCTTACTGTTTTATTATTGTTGTGCTTTTTAATTAAAAATAACAATGAATTCATTTTTGTTTTAGTCTTAAAAAGTGAAAGCTATATATGTAAGCAAAACAGACAATTATCTTTTCTTGTAAAAACTGACAACAAGATCTCAAATTCAAAAGCAAAAGCATCCGAAGCCCGCGGCTTATAACATAGCAAAAGAGGAACTCCCGTTCACAAAATTCAAATCACAAATAATACTACTGATGAAAAAGAACAGGTTGAATGCTAACCTCTTTCGTTTCCATATGACTATAAACTATGATAAAAGTTCATCAGCATGCATTGATTAATCCCATGTTGTAGCAAAAAAAACAAAAAAAAAAACAATTGCGACCAAATCATGTACTCATGCGACCAATTGAGAAAGTTAGTCGCAAAAGAGCAACCAGTGGGAAGACTGTAGATTGTAGTTTTCCTCAGTCTCAGTATACTGTACAACGCGACACACATTCACATCAGTATTAACTCAGCAGTAGAGTTACTCTCACAGGACACTGCACTTGCTTGCAATCACAAAAGTACATTATTTGTATTTGCTTTAAAGCCTTGCCGGTTAAATGTTTCATTCGCGCGCTGGTCTGACGTGCACTTTTTCTCAGCGCCGCGTACACCTGAAGCATGCGCACTAAAAAGCCTGTCAAACAGCGCTTGATTACTGAACTAAGTTATCTTTTGCACTAATACTGTCAAAACACACAAGGCTAACATACAGACATATAGATGTCTAAAATGAAAGTAAAATTTGAGAAAGAAACGGATATGTCCCTGTATATTAGATGTGTGCAGCTCAGTGCTAAACATGCTGCCGACTGTCATTAAAGGGATAGTTCACCCTAAAATTTCTGTCATTATTTACTCATTCACATGTTGTCCCAAACCTGTATTAATTTCTTTCTTGTGCTGAACACAAAAGAAGATATTTTGAAGAAGGTGTGTAACCAAACAGTTGATGGTCCACCTTGAATTTGATAGTAGGAAATAAATACTAAGTCACTGTTGACCAGCAGCTGTTTCCAAATACAAAATCATAAAAAAAACACATATATACACCACAAAAAATAAAATCAATCAGATTTAAAACAACATTACAGCAAATAAAGACATAAAAATAAAACACCGACAGAATTGACAGACAGATGACAGAATTTTTATTTTTGGGTGAACTATTCCCTTAACATTAATAAAACAACAAAACGTAAAGAGAAAAACACTCACTCTTGACTGAAGAACTTTAATACGGTATCTTTGATAGGAATCAGTCTATATAGCTTTTTATTTTTATATTTGTTCATTCAATTTCTTAAATGCTCCTGCTAAATACACTTATTGTACCTGAAAATAAAGCACTGTTTGTTTTATTTGTATGTGTAGTTGTAATGTGTATCTTTGTTCTTATTTTTAAATAACAAAGAGAAAATAATGACAAAGACTTTTATCTTCGCCCACTTTGGCCTAAATATCTGCCATTCTTTTTTTTTTTTACCTTGAAAGGTGTTGTCTTTATAATAGGGAAATTAGTTTGGCTGTACTGCTCAGACAATTTGCAAAATAGTAAAACCAACATAACAAAGAATCACGATAAAATAGTGAATCGTGATATTTCTAAAAAAAAAAAAATTTAAAAAGTGATCTGATATTTTTCCATATCACCCAGCCCTAATTACAATAATAATATGCATTCAATTTTTTTTTTAAATTCCTATTATAAACAATGGGGATTCTCATTAAATTCTCAATACTGTATGACTCTTTAAATAAGCATAAAGGCCTAATTTGAAACATATACTACCTTAATGTTTAAATATCAATTTAAATACTATATTTTGTATTAAGCATGCAACATTTTGCTTCATGGTATTTAAAAATATATAGGAAATATGACCCAGATATGGTCTTGATACGTCTTCTCAGCTAAACTTTCTTAACACTCAAACTTTCAGTCAGGAAGTCAACAAGAACAAGAAACGGAAGGCCTTTTTTTTTGGGTCTGCCACTGACAGACAACTGTATTTCGTGACCGTTACATGGTTGAAACTCTTAAGTTACCTAAACTAGGAGAGAAGTAAAGACAGTACTAAAAAGTGACAACCAGCTGGCCAGCATGTCAAACTTACACAAGACCATAAGAATACAAAGCAGCAAATGTCACCTTGCCAAGACTGGGACGAGATTTTGTGCAAAACATGAACCCTGGGCGGAGATTTGAGTCTGATGCACGCAAACAGAAAGATCAGATGTGAACACTTAAATGGAATAAAGTCAAATGCAGATGCTGACAGTATCACTGTGAGACATCACGTGAATGACAGACAGTCACCAAAACAAATAAACCACTGATTTGATTTAGCCTACTGACATTTCCAACCCCTCATAAACACTGATCCATTTTAATTTAATCAGAGGTCCTGTTACGACCTATTTGAAGCACACTGTGAACTTTGCAAAGCAGATGCCCTGATAGCTATTTAAATGGTATTCATATGTGTCTGTTAGCCTGCTTGAATTTTGCATACATGATATCTTAATCAAACGAGCTAATTCTAAAATCATTGACACATAACAAGGATCACGATGAAAGCAAGTTATCACACTATAAGAGAAGTTCTTGAGGAGACTGAATTGCATTCTACATAAAACACTGCGACGCAGCTAGCCGTAGCATGTTAACTGATAACTTTTTGCAGTGGACGACCTCGCGTACAAATAATAATAGTTACAGAGTTCATATTAGCTGCAGCCTTACCGCTTTCAAACGTCTCCATGCTTAAATGTTTAAATGCAGGTCTAAAGTAAAAATCCTGTTTCAGTTGAAAGTCCGGGTATTTAATCCTGGGAAGGCGGAAGAGTCACACATTCACTCAACGAAGGAACACCTCAGATCAACTGGTGCTAGCTTAGCATTGTTAGCCTGATCTATTGCTCTTTCACTTCACCGCATTAAAATAATCGATCAGCGGT
Source organism: Cyprinus carpio (assembly GCF_018340385.1). Lineage (NCBI taxonomy): Eukaryota > Metazoa > Chordata > Actinopteri > Cypriniformes > Cyprinidae > Cyprinus > Cyprinus carpio. The sequence continues at coordinate 18,492,281 of NC_056601.1, forward strand.
TTATTGAACCATTGCTGCACACTGTTTATCGATACAACAGCGGAAAAAAGCTGAGAGTGGCAATCAGTGCTGTCAAACAAACGACACGAGTTTTACTTCCCCCTTCAGCTGCCCCGTTTAAAGACACAGTTCCCCCAAAACTGGACCTGCTGTTCTAAACACGTATGACTTAAATGTTCCCCTGTCTATCTATCTGTGAACTGGAAGTTTCACCAGCGAAAGTATATTTGGCAATCATTTCATTTTTATCATTCTGATTTCTGATTTCATTTTGTGTTTCAGCAGACAGAAACTCATACGGGTTTTGAGCGAGTAAAAGACGACAGACTTTCATTTTTTTTGGTGCACTATCCCTTTAAGACTCCACAGCTTCTGTACTTCTTGTGAAACACAGCAGCTGACCTTGCTGCATGGCTGCAATATTGATTAGGTTATTATTAAAGACAACATCAGATATACAATCCCACAGACACATAAAGATTGACAAGATCTTTGAATTAAAAAAAATGTACAAAAGTTTAATTTAAAAGCGGATTAGATTAATAGTCTTAATTTGTAAGAAAAAACAGAAACAAAACATAAAGTTCATAAAAAGATTAATTCATACCAATAGCTCCATATTCCTGCTGTTTTAAACGGTTTGCCGATTCCATGCGCTAAGACAGACTGCCATGCTCAACAAGAAAAACTGTTCAGCAATTTGGACAATCACATGCAAACAGTTTGAGTGTGAAAACACACTACAATAGGCTGGTGTATTCTCATGAGCTTGCAGTGTGCAGCACATTTGGGCACCAGTGGATCCATTATAAATAGTCAGGTCATTGTACTCTGAGAACAGGAGAATACTGTTTATTGTAAAGGAATATACAGTGGAAAAAAGTTCAGATAGGAGATGCAACACTGGATTGATAAACCAACATCCTCACCAGATTAATAAATAGGTATCAAAATACTTGTAATTTTATGCTTGCTACATATTTAGGCTTTTTCTTTTTCTTTTTTATCATTGTGCACTGGCTTGATGCAGTTAATTTGGCTGGCCTTTTTCTGATTTTAAGTACCCTGGGAATGAAACAGAAAATTCAATTTTTAAATTTTTAAATAATTTTAATATTAATGATTTAGTTTATTTATGTTTATTATTGGTAGCTACATTACTGTATGCCTGGTTTGAATGTAGCCTATTGTGAACTGAAGTAAAGCAATACTGCCTCCTAGCGACAGCAAAACACACGTTTAGGCCTACTTGTCTAAATGGGGACGTTCTATAGACTTTTACTGTTTTTATATACAGCTATTTATAAATGACATAACCTAGCCTAAGTATTTAACAAATGAGGACATTCCCAAAAGGAGGTTTTGAGAGGTTTAGCTCAATTCTGGTTACAAATTTCCCCCCAAACATGTTTATCATCATCTTCACGCCCCTCAGTTTAGTTGCTGTCAATTGTTATTACATTATCAAGTTTTGTAATGGCTGAATTTTGGTCTATTAATATCTGCATCACATAACTTATGATATTAAGCAACATTAAACAGTGTTTTGAGCATGACAGATAACGGAGCAAACAAAGCCAATCTGAAGCAAACCTTATTAGATGTTAGTTTGTTCTGCGTGTAGGTGAATGAGAGCTAAACACTTTTGAATCAATTCCAAAATTTCTAGTTCAAATATTTTAACTAATATTTCTTGCTGATACTTTAAAGCTGACATAAGTATTTGTGATGACAACAAACAAGAATAGTGAAGGTTAAATGTCCAAAAAGTGATATCAGTAAATGAAAACTAAAAGCACTGTTCTTTTAACAAAAGTTTTAATTTATTTTCATACCTTATTTTAATACATTTTCTGTAAGAACACATTTTGTTTTTAGGCAAGACTAAAAAAATTATTTATTTTTATTTCAAATCCTATTCAGTTCATTAATGTTCAGTGTCCTCAAGTATGATTTTATGCCACTAATTAATAGGCAGAGTCCTATTAACATTAGTTAAAAAAAAATTGCACAACAGCCAACAAAACAACAAGAAGAAAAAAAGAAAAACACCAAGACAAAACCATTAGAGGTTTGAAATGGCATAGCTGTTTCTTAACCTCTTTACCTAAGTAAACCAAAAAAGCAAACACACCATGCATTATATGTGCCGTTAATCTATCTGAAAAATGCAAAACAGTAGAAAACTTGAAAAGTGGAGTTTCTGAGCTGATCCTGATATTGATTAATAAATCAACAATCAATATACTAGTATAAACTAGTATAATGCGAAATGTTGGTCTGCTTTTTGGATTTTAGTTGAGTCTTTGCTGCAACCAAGTCCTCATGGTCTCTAGATTCCTCTTGAGCCACATAATGTTCTTCTCCAAGTTTTCTGTGGCCACCTGTATGACACGCAGCTGAGATACCTGCTCTGTGATGGACTTGAAGAAAACCTCAACCTCAACACAAAAAGAACAAAAAGCAATACTGTAAATGAACCATCAAAACAGATGACCATTCCCTCTAAACAACAAATAAACAACCCACCTCTCTCAACTCTTCAGTGGATGAGAACTGAGTTACAGTGCCTACAATTATACTTCTGATTCCAAAAGATCCCAGTGGAAACCTTTGATAATGAGACATAAGTATCTTATATTCACAGTAATGAGCACATCACAGCTAGTGTTATACTGGACCTAAATAAAAAGCAGTGGATGGCACCTACTTTTCTACCAGTTCATTCCAATGTTTCTTCACAAAATCCCATGCTAGAAAATGGCCTACTGGATTTCTGGCCACCATGTATATGAGACTGGGTAAATTCTGTGTTTTTATTACAGTTCCACCCATTCCAAGCTGTAATAATCTACAGGAAAGATGGAGACATACAAGGCATTGCATCTTGTTAGACCTCATTTAAATTTACTTTTGCATTCATATGCTTTAACCCCTAGTAAATAAAGTCCAAAATCAAGCATTGCATATATCATATTTCATTTTCTATCTGTGTATTTCATATATAATATCAACAGGATTTTGTAATGTTCTTAAAGGTATAGTTCACCCAAAAAAAATGAAAATTCTGTCATTAATTAATCACCCTCAGACCTCCATTCATCTTCGGAAAACAAATTAAGATATTTTTGATGAAATCTGGGTGCTTTCTGACCCTGCACAGACAGCAATGCAACTACCACGTTCAAGGCTCAGAAAAATAGCAAGGACATCTTCAAAACAGAAATATTCTCAGAGCTTCATAAAATTGATGATTTCACATGGACTATTTTATCGATGCCCTTACTATGTTTCTGGGCCTTGAGCGTTTCAGTTGTTTTGCTGTCTATGGAGGGTCAGAAAGCTCTCAGATTTCATCACAAATATCTTCTTCTTTTTTTTCCAAAGATGAATGAAGGTCTTATGGGTTTGGATGGAACGACATGAGGGTGAGTAATAACAGGATTTTCATTTTTGGGTGAACTACTCCTTTAAAATAGGTCTAAAATAAGTCTCTGCATTTATTTGCTCAAAAATACAGTAAAAACAGTAATACTGTAAAATTATTAAAAATTGAAATAGTATTACAGTTTATTCCTGTAATGACAAAGCTGAATTTTCAGCAGTCATTCATTACTCACGATTCTACAGAAATCATTCTATTCTGATTTGCTGCTCAAACATTTCTTCTTATTATTATAAGTGCTGAAAACAGCTTTGCTTCTTAAAAGTTTTGTGAAAACTGAAACATTTTTTCATGATTTTTTAAATAAATTTCAAAAGAAAAGCATTTATCTAAAGTGGAAACCTAACATTGCAACATTATAAAAGTCTTTAATCTCACTTTTGATCAATTTAATGCAATGTTGCTCAAAAAATTAATAAATGCAGATTCTTTTTGAAACATCTTACTGACCCCAAATGGAAGTATACTTATAAAGACATATGACGTTCAATCTGTTGATAACAATGTACCTTGATAGTTTTTTTGAGTCCTTGCTGCTTGCTAAAGCTGAGAGAAATTTGCTCTTCTCTGTCTCACACATGGACACACCATACTTTTCCAGAAGGTAGGCCCAGCCGCTGTCATCCTGGGCTCCAACCATGTAAACCGTCTCAGACACATCAGTGGGTAAGCTGTATAGTTTGTAAAGCAATAGTCAGCTGTTAAGAAATCTATTTCCATAATCATTTAAACTGATAAATATGTGATTATATATTGGACGGTGTTGTTGGATAAAAACAAATACTGTTGCCAAGTCACCTGACTGTACCATTGGAGTCCACCCAGCTATTAAAGAGCTGCTTAGCCTTTTCCAAACAAGGTGGATAATTGAAATCACATGCAAGGGAAAGAACCTCTTCACGCAGTCTCCGGTCTGAGACTGTCCCATCATCGCTCCACGTCTGCTTGTCAATCACATCTCTGAAATACTGCAAGATGTAGGTCTGTGGGATAAAACCAGACGTAAAGTGGCTATACACACAAACAAGATAAAAAAAAACTCAACGGGTGGGTCTGCAAGCAGCCTTGCTAAAATGAAAGACTCTTTGATGGATATGTGGAGGAATGAGGACAGTAAATTCGATTAGACTCCAGGAAATGTTTGTGTCATACCTTCAGATTATGAGTAACGTCAGCTATGTGTCTCTTCTCTATCAGCTTGTAGAATGATTGCAGATAGCCAAGACCTTGCAGGAGAGGAACATTGTGGGTCTCAGACTTCAAGTAACCAATCAAATCTAAAGCTCTGTCTAGTGACAGTCGTCCTGCACTGGATAAAAAAACAAACAAAAACGAAGTAGCATTACAAATGAGCTGATAGGATAACACAGTTATGCTTATTTTGCTAGCTAATATTGAATTTCCTGTTTTCCCTGTGAGCTGAGATATGCTTTATGAGTTGATGAGAGCAATGCATTGCACATTAACTCACGTGACCAGCTGGAAGGCATTATGAATGAGGCTGGCTCTGTCCTTAAAGCTCAGAGCAGTGTGGTTTACTCTCAGCAGCTCCGTCAGGCAGTTCCAGCCCTCCTCATCATAATGGACAATATAATATCCATTCATGTCAGTGTTGAGCTTCACCCAGTCAACTTCCTCATCTAGCGTCAACACATCTGGGTTGGACAGATTAGTATATGTACAGTAATATGTTTATACAGGACAGTACATGTGTTGGGGAGACTAGGGCTAGTTTTCAGACATCTTATGCCATTTAATATTACAGGCAGAAAGATGTTTACACTATATGGGGTAAGCAGGGTTGGAAAACTGAAAAACTAAAAAACTAAAAAAAAAACTAAAAAAAAAAGAATATAATAAAATTACAAAAAAAATTTGAATTCAAAATATGACTAAATATTACAAAATATTAATGTAACAATAGGTGTAAGAGTATATAAAAAACAATAAAATAAGACTGTGGGTAAGTTGTCACAATGGGATCTGCCATAAATAACCTACAGTATTAGCTTTTCAAATAAATTTAAACAGTAAAACAATTATGAAACAAACAAAAAAAGATAAATATAAAAGTCAACATACACAAATATATAACCATTGTTTTGGGACATTTATGAAAAAAAAAAAACTTTGTACTACTTTCTAGACTTAAAACTTTAAAACCTTTAGACTTAAAACCTTGTCACAACTTCCTTGTGACAACTATCCTCGGTTGCCTCTAATACTGTATATAAATGTGTGATCTTACCTGATTTTGTGGTCAGTAAGTGCTTCACCTCATGTTCAGAGTGGCTTGTTTTATATGTCAAAGGGATGTGCCACAAGTAGCTATGGAAAATAATTTTACATTTCTGTTATGAAGAGTCCTGTCAGTCATATATTTACTGACCTTTTTGTGGTATACATATAAAGACTAAAAGAACTACTGAATTAAACAATGAGCTCATGTCATTTTGTAGTGTTTTACCCTTCTTGAAGAGAATTCCATGAGGGATCATTGGGCAGGACTATCTTTAAGAAGCGCTCTTGCCCAACATAAAGTCTCCTGCCTTGCCGCCTCACCGTGACCAGCGGTATGCCCTTTTGTAAAGTCCACGTAGACATCATTTTCTTCAGGTCTATATGCTCCCCAGCAAAACGATACTACAATGCAAAGAGTTATTCAGAATGTTAAGTATCACCTTCAAGGTGCAAGAGCACATGTTGAAAAATGTCATTCATGTTCTGCATTCTGTGTTTATGGAGTGCTGTGAGTTATAAATAGCAAAAATGTAATATTTTATTCATGATGTGTCATCTTTACCGCATTTTTAGTGGCTTGGGTACTGCTGTAACAGTATTCTCCTGCTGTAAAGTCCTCCTCAGAACACGTCTGCACAGAGAGTATAAAGAGAGAGTGTGAGTTTTTGTTTTGATGCTGGATTATAAATGTATGACAGAAAAAAGGCATGGGATGAAGAAGTGACATACTTTAATAAGGCTGTCCCACAGGTCTTCATTTCTGGCATTGCTGTACCTGAACCTCCGTAGGTACCGAATTATGCCACTCTGAAAGCCTTCGTTTGTCAAGAAATTCCTCAGCATATGGAGAATACATGCTCCCTAAAATATTCAGTAATAAAGCAGATAAATTTGATTAAATAGAATAATTAAAAATGGTGAGAATGTTTTAACATTGCTAAAGTGTTTTTCCACCTTATCATATGACACTGTATCAAACATTTCCTTTATTTGAGTAGGGTTCTCAGCTAAACTGGAAATTGGCCTGGAAGAATTTAAAGAATCCCGTCCAATAGCTCCGAAACAGGTGTCCAGGAAGTGGTCCTCCTAACATGCAAAAGAAAGTATGTGAGACTCTAAAACCAGTTTGTTTATTTATTTATTGATACATTTTTAATTATTTAATTTCCAGCTCAACTGACTTTGGCCATCCTAAAATATTATTCGCTGCCATCTGTAGCAAAACTGTACATCACTTCACTTAAAACCAGCACTACTTTAAAATGTATTGTATCAGAAAGCAGACTCGCTCCCTCTTGTTTTGATATACAGTATGATGCCATCTTCATAAAAATAATTATAAACATTATATAAAAAACTTAAAATCATTATTTCATATCTATTTTTTTAGTGAGCTGTGTAATCAGTGTTATTTTAGTATCACTGAAATACTACTAGTTTCTATAAAAAATTTTGAATTATTTTTTATTTTATTTTTATTTTAATTAAGTTTTAGTGTTTTTTGGGTGATTGATCATTTGTATTAGTTTTTTTTAAAAAATATCTCTATATATATATTTTTTTTTTTCAATTTTTATTTTAGTTTTAGTTATTTTAGTAAATCAAATTAAACAAAATGAAAATGGGAAAGGTCGTATAAGCATAAATACAATCAGGCAGTCGCTGTCCCAAAATGAACTCCTTCACGGTGATACACGTGGGTCTTGATCACCCGAGTTAATTTTTGTATTTTTTTGGGTGATTTATCATTTCTATATATCATTCATATATATATAGCTAATATACACTCGGTGGTCCTTGTCCCAAAATAAACCCCTTCACAGTAATACATATGGGTTTTGATCACCCTTGAGGGTTTACTATAATGACCGCTTGGCTGTACATTACAACTTTCATTATACAGATAGAAATATCTGAAGCTTGAACATACAACTTTAAGCTCTGGATATACTGCTTCAAGTGAGACAAATTCCATATATCGGGCGAAGCCTTCATTCAGCCATATGTCATTCCACCACTCCATAGTCACCAGGTTACCAAACCACTGGGGAAAAGAAAGAAAAACAAACAGTAGTGAAGATACTTACATTTAGCTTAAAATTACTTGCTTACATTTAATAGTACTTTACTCCTGTAATTCATTGGCTTAGCTAATACCAGATGTGATTGACAGTGTATTTTATATGTAACCTGATGGGCCAGCTCGTGTCCTATCACCAGTGTAACCCAGAGCTTATCGGAGGCTGATGAGATGTCAGGGTCGTACAGAAGAGACGTCTCCCTATAAGTCGTCAAGCCCCAGTTCTCCATAGCTCCTGACTGGAAATCTGGAATCGCTATCAGGTCTGGCACACATCATAAAATAAACAACAATGTAAATATCCAAAGGCACATCATATAACTTATGCATTGAAACACTGGAAGGAAAGGTAAGAGATGTACTCACCCATTTTTGGCAGCGGATAAAGTATGTTGAAATATTGTTCATAAAACTCCAAAAGCCTCAAAGCAGCCTCAAGAGCATAGTGTGTCTGATGCCATTTTTCTGGAACTGCATAAATAGAAATCTTTGGGAGAAGAAAAAACAGCTCATTCAAAATGCATTTCTCACCCGAGAGCCTGTGATGAAAACTTCATACAAGTCGAAAAAGCTGTTGCATTCACATGTTTCTGGTTCATGTTGTTTAACCCTTTCTAAGCTCTAGTTACTTACATTAATTCCAGTTGCAGTCATCCCACTGACAGATCTGAAGTCACAGACAATGAAGGCCAGCAGGTACGAACTCATCTTCACACTCACTTCAAACTGGTCCTCAAATAGACCATTGCCAATTTTCACAGTTTGTTCCTATAAAACAAATATTTTCAAAATTTTAAAATGATAGACCACATTTTATGTATTTGATAAATCATTTTTCAAAATCATTTCATATAAAAACAAAATATACCACTGTAATTAACTATTATTAATATATTAAGTAAATCTGATTCTACAAATGGGTCTACACATCCATAATATATATACTGTATATATATATATATATATATATATATATATATATATAGAGAGAGAGAGAGAGAGAGAGAGAGAGAGAGAGAGATAGACAGACAGACATTTGAGAATTTCAAAATGTTATCCCATATATTTGTTCTATATATTTTTCCAATCAAAGTCAATTTGACTTACATTGACTCTACATTGATAAAGTAGATGTAAAGTAAAGTAGACGTATAAATTGAGCTTACTAATGGCATGTTGGACAAAGCTATGTGTGACGGGCCCCTCCTTATCCTGACAGTGTAATTAGCTTTGAAAATGGGCTCATCGAAACATGGCAGTGCCATTCGGGCAGATGTTGGCTCAAAGTGGGTGGATGCCAGGATCCTTTAGGGGAGAAAATTTAGATTGATTATTTAGAAATGATTTGCAATCTTTTCTATGGTGTTTTTGCTGGTATGATTTGTATTATGTTACATTTCAGCTATTTTTACTCTACCTTGTCTCCCCTGCTTTTGTTTTATATGTACTCTTATAAAATCCATAGAAGCCATCACTTAATGGTGCACCAAATTCCAAATACAGGAAGTATTTTTCCCCAGAGGTCAGAATCTTTGGAGAGAAGATGGCAATCTGTTCATGTGCAGGATATTCCAGCACCGAGAGCACTTTGTCAGACAGATGGGCCTCGTGCTCATCCAGAACAGTGGCGGTGAAGATCTTGAGGTTCTTGCTGTGCAGCACAACCCAGTTTGTGTTGTTTTTGACATCGATTTCAATCTTCACAGAACCGCTGAACTTCAGGGTGGTGAGATTGGGATGAATAAGTAGATGATAATGTACAGGCACTATGTAGTTTGGCAGACGCACTTTACTCCATGGAAAAGGGAGGCCGTTTGTTGCCAGGTTATCGCCAGCAGGACTATTGCTGTCAGAAGACTGGACACAAAACTGAGACTCCAGAAAGAGCAGGATTACAAGCAAGAGATGCATAATGAATGTTTTTGGTATTGCTGATTTTGATGGGGATCACTTTTGTATTTTAGAAATTGTCACTGTGTCCTGTGGAGAGAATAGCAAAGTTGGCGCTCACGTGATGTGTAAATAATTGAAGTATTAATTGGTTTTACTACACTAAATATTAATAAACACTGTACAGTATACTGCTCCTTCTTTATTTGTGGTGGAAAGTTGTGTCCCTCTACTTAGCAAATGTTGAAATTAACATGAAATACCAATTAAATTGTAAATTGTCTGCATATTTGTATTCTATCGGGTAAAAAGAATTTGTGCACTATTACAGTTTTTTTGTAAGAGAGTTTAAGGGATTTAACGTGTAACAAAACTCAATTATTTTCTCTGAATTATGGGGTTCTGTTTTTGTTTCCGCCATGAAATAATAAATTTAAGAAAATAATAATAACCTTTTTTTCTTCATCCTGTGGTGGAAAAAAGCTTGCATAGTGGGGTGCATGCATGGTGAATTAAATCTTTCTCATTCATTTTTATACATTTCTGACAGTTTAATGTATCGCACTTTATTAGAATCTGTGGTGTTATGCTGCTAACTTACAGACAAATTTTAATCTAAATGTTAATAATCATAGACATTAATATTAGCAAAATTTCTTGTGATCTTGAAACTATCATTTTTTCTGTTTATATTTGTGCCAATTTTTGTACTTACAGTAGGTAGTTTTCACCATTGCTAATAGGCTAACAGGTGTTTTACTAAAATTAAAAATCGAAAAACCCATAAGCTTTCATTTGTCTAAATATAGTGTATTAAATATAATTTAAATACATTATTTCAAAAAACCTTTTTCCAAATTTTGCCTCTCGTTTGCCACTCTAACTGAAAAATGACCTACATTTCATCTTTACTTTGCATTTCACACTGAGAATTTGTCATTCACAAAGCACTGTAGAATCTAGCACATGTTAGAATGATCAAAATGCTAATTAAAATAAAAGACAACAATCAAGTGTTCTTAAAATAACACGCATGGCAACACAGAGCCGTGCTGAGCGTTCTCTTTTGACCTCACTCTGTAACGTAAGCCTGTTCACGTTAATACATTGACATCTGCTGTGATACAGTACGAGCTCTCTAGCTGTATTCTGGCATGCTTTTGTGTCGCGATGATGTGGTCTCTGTATAGTAGGACATGCATCTACTAACAACATTATTGAGGAACACACTAATTTTAACCGTTCAGTGTTGTGTCTTTACCTGAATTTGAGCTGGATCATTGTGTCGGCTGCTTTCATTTTCTCTTTCATTCGTCCTGCCCACAGTTTCCTGGTTTGCAGCAGTAGCTGCCGAGCATGTGCTGTCTGGTCTTGTCTCTGTATTCAAATGACAACACAGTGGGGCTCCAGCCGCCGGACAGAGGAATGACCTACAGCCGTCAACACGTACAGACAGACAGGTCACGTCCGAGTAGTAAACATGCCGAGTGCCATGTACTGTCACAGAACAAAAAGTTCTTTGTTATTTTGACTGTTATATGATAGAATGTAAAGAAAAACAACCAGTGGCTAACAGATACTTTTTAAAATGTTAGCTTTTCAGTACAAGTACATTACACATTGTTGTTTAAAAAAAAAATGGCTACACAAGAACAATAATTGTTGTTGTTGTCAGTGTTGTTATTGAACTTGGCAAAATATTTAGTCTAGACTGTGTAATATTTCATAATTATTTACTACTTACTAAAATAAAAGAGTAATGGCAACTGACATTTTAAATTGTAATAATTTTTCACAATAGAAGCCTGCTTTTTATTTTTAATCGAATATATTCAGCCTCATGAGACATCTTTCAAAAACATAAAAAATCTTACCAACCCCAAACTTTTGAACTGTACAATGTAGAAGCAACAGTAAACTGCTAGTAAATTTCACAACTAATTTTAAAGAAACCGCAATTAGAATATTAAATTAAACATGACATTTTAAAGTAGAAAGTCTGAAATTTTCTTGTAAAACATATTTTAGTAATCTTTGTTTTATATATTAACTGTACGGTATTTTTTTAAAACAAAGGACAAAAACATCCAGTTATTGCAGAAATGAGTATGATATAGTGAGATGCTTTTGGGCTGTGTGATTGCCAAATATGTTAATAATTGTTCTAGCTTTCCCTATAAACTCTACAACAAGGCACAAACTTCATTGTTACTTAAGACTTGAACCTGACTTGCAAAAAATGGCCAATGCCCAGTGATTGCTGCTGCTTTTGTTTCATGTAAGAGATTTTCAGTGAAGATCAAGAAGCTTTGTCATATACACCTGATCAAAACATTCTTTGAAAGTACAGTTTTATTTCATCCAGAGGAATAAAGCAGCAGGTACAGCCATTGGTGTTGATATTATCCGTTTCTCACCAGAAACCAACATAAAACAGATGTGAATCTTTGGGAAAACGCTCCACTTCACATTCTCACAAATATTTACAACATATCACACCATAAATACAATTTTAAAATATACACTTTGTCCAACAAATATTCTGAAATTCACTCCACTCAGGTGGAGACAATGAGGTGAATGATCAAACTGTATGCACTCTTTTTAAATGTCGAATTGCTAGAGAGTTATTTTACCCTATGAATGAAACCTGATGCCAAAATAAGTGTATCAGCGTGTTTAGCAGCACAGGTCTTTGTGTGCTCATTTTAGCCCAGCCACATCGTATTTTGGCACAGCTCCCCTGAGAACAACACAAACGATGGAAAGATTCCATGGCGGGTGTGAAATCACATGACTGAAACTTGATAATCCTTTTCACTGGCTGGCTCAACTCACAGAGCTAGACAACATCAACATGCTTCCTACCCTCCTCACCACCATGCTTTTTACAAGTAAGTTGTAGACTTTATAGGGAAGCTAGCACAATTACTAACATTTGTAGCAATTACAAAGCTCAAGTAAAGGCACTTCATTAATACATCATAATTTAAAATACTGCAATAACTGGACACTTTTTGTCATTTGTTTTTAAAGACATACAACACTATTTTTTTTTTTGATGTTGTAAATATAACAAAGATTACTGAGTATATTTTACAAGAAAATACTAGGTTATTTCAGTCTAGTCATGTTTTACATGCCATTTTTAGTTATGAAGTAATAAGTTGTTCAACTAGTTGTGAAATTTAGCAGTTTCTGGGTGAACATTTGTACTATTATTTTTTTTTTTAGTGTACAGTTCAAAAGTTTAGGGTTAGTCAATTTTTAAAATGCAGTAAAACATTACAATTTAACATTCTTCAGTGTCACCCTATGCTTTAGAAATCATTCTAATATGCTGATTTGCAGCTCAAGACACATTTTGTATTAATATCAGTGTTGAAAACAGCACAGTATTTTTGAGGAAACCGTGATACTGATCCCAAATCTATGCATACTAATACTAACTTTTCTGAGTCTTGTTCTCATCTCTGAAGTGGGATCTGATGCTGTCCCTTTTGCCATCTTATCTCCACCGTTTCATTTGAACACTGATCTCAACGGCTTGATCATCCTGGTGTGTGTGGTCCATGACATTCATCGAGGAGAGCTGGAGGTCGCCTGGATTTCTAGTGGCACCAGAGGAACTAATCCAGCAGTCTCGAACTTACTCCAAGGACACATTCAGAGCACAGTGTCTGTTATATCTGTGCCCTCGAGTGAATGGATGTCCCACACCTGCTTTGTGAGTCACAGAGGCTCCGATCAACTCGTGCACAGACATTATGCTGGATTCCCAATGGAGACGACCGGTAAACTCTGTAATTATTGCAATATTATATGTAAAAATTAGTCACATATATGTTAACATTTGTTATAACTACATTAGTTCACAGTGAAAAATACTTTTGTTAATCTTATAGTTCATATTAATTTGAACGTTGTATCTGCTAAAATTATTTTATCCCTTATGAAAATTAACCATGGTTTTATTATAGTAAAACTGTAGTAACCAGGTTTTTTTTTTTTTTTTTGGTGGATTGATTACCATTTGTTTAACCACAGTTACCATGGTTTAGCTATATTAACCATGTTTTTTAGATTTTATTTGTAGTAAAACATGGTTAATTGTCTTATGCTGTACTTTCATTAATTAACATGAACAGATATGAATAAATGCTGTAACAAACATACTGCTCATTGTAAGTAACTAAAGGGACTTAATTGTAAAATGTTGCTGTACTTCAGGAATGGCTGACGATGAAGAAACCTTATGTGTTTGGACCATCAAAGCAGTTTTTTGGAAGGTACATTACATTTGATAATCCTAAAAATTCAGTTCTGTTTGTTTTGTACTCATTTTTCTGTACTGTTGCAGACGTCCGAGCAAACGAAGATCTATTATTTGTTGAAGCTCTCATGATTCTCCTCTTCAAAATCACCATTTTCAACGTTTTAATGACAGTGCAGGCCGTCATAAAATGGTAAGGGCTCATATTACTGCATATGCAATGTTAGTAGTGAAATAATTTATACTCATTTTTTGCAATTAAACTGAAACCTGTCATATTTCTCGTCTGCAAAATTGCAGAGTTTCAAAGACAACTGTCACGGATGTCAGAGTTAATTGGATGTGCTATTGGAGGAATTCCAGCTGATGCAAATGAGAATCTGGCATGTTGATGAGCGTCTCGATGAGCCACAAGACACGGGTGCTTCAATATGTGGGCAGATGAGTGCGATAGCTGCTCACAACCACATCATGTACACAATACAACACATGCAATGCACTACAAGCTGCTTTTGTAGGCCATTGTCAAATATAAAAGCTTTGAATGGCATTGTCAAGTCAGCTTCCACTGTTGTGACACTGTTGAACTCTTGATCTGTCTGACAGTGATGAAACTTTGATGGAACTCTTTGTTGCATGTGAATGAGATCATTGTGCTTAGCACTCTATCAAAGACTGAGACACTGTTTCATTTTATTTTAGGGGGAGATGTGAATGTGACGTCAGTACTTCATCAAGACTTTTTTGCATTTATTTGTGGAGCATGGATGTTCACATTTTGTTTTAATTGCACTACTGTTCAAATGTTTGCTATTTTTTAGTGAATTTTTGTTTTTGAAAGTGTCTTATGCTCACCAAGGCTGCATTTATTTGATCAAAATATAGGGAAAACAGTAATATTAACATTTAAAATATCTGTTTTTTATTTGAACATATTTTCAAATTTATTTCCATAATAGCAAAGCTATATTTTCAGCAGCCATTACTCCAGTCTTCAGTGTCACATCATCCTTCAGAAATCATTATAAAATATTCTAATTTGCTGTTTCAAGAAATATTTCTTACTATTATAAATGTCAAAAACAGCTGTGCTGCTTAATATTGTTGTGGAAACAGCACTACATTTTTCACAATTCTTTGATGAATAAAAAGTCACAAATAACAGCATTTATTTGACAGAAATATTTTGTAATATTATGCGAGTCTTTACTCTCACTTTTCATCAATTTAATGTGTCATTGCTTAATAAAATAATTAATGTATTTAAAAAAAACAGAGCAGAGATGAATTAATGTAAATGTACTTCCCAATGAATGTATATGGCAATTAACCACAAATGAATTGTGTAAAAACTAAATAAATAAAGCCAGTGCATTTATGTATTTTTCATTTATTGTTTTAAATAACACACTTTTTCTTTTGTTTTTCTTTTTTTTCAACAGCATCCGTACAATACTAAAACACTGATGTAACAATGGTGACCCACTAGGTGGCAGTACAATCACATCTTAAACGTTTTTCAACAGCAAGCGTATGGAGCTTAACTTCTCTAACAAGACACTATATTTCATAAATAATTTAAGTAGAAACATTGAGCAGTCACTCTTTACAAAAACAATGTTCACAACAAAAGTAAGCGATCACAAGATCAAATGCGAAATGCAAAAAACACAGGATGAAGGCTTTCCATTGCAGCTAATTAATTGCACTGACGCCTTGTTCTGGTATTTCAGAAAAGAACAAAGAAAAAAAAACCCATCCCACTGTACACTGATTTAGGTCAATTGGCCAATCAAATGATCCTGTTTCGGATTCGGCCAATTCACTGCCTGCGAAACTCCCAGTGTTCCAAATACAATCGAATACACTTGTCACAGTATTGTAGCAGCTCTTCAGCACTGGCAGTAGTTAAACAATGACGTCTCTACAGTAGCAAGTCTTGGTATTGAAACGTGCGTATCAGGAGTGTCGGCATGGCTTCCGTAGCAGTTGGACAGTAAGGTCCAGAAGGTATACAATTCGATTTCATCAAATGAATTGTGTGTCCATCAGGCCGAATGCCACACTCAAAGTAAATAGAGACATAAGTGTTTCTGAATATCCTTCATTTGCTTTGAATGCTCTCTGAATGAAATCACTGCTGATGTGCAGTCAGCAAAAGAACCACGGCTCAAGTTGCACTTCTGGCTGACAAAATAACTGTTAAAATGCTTGCTTGGCCAAAAAACAATTCCATTGAACATATTTCTGATTTGAGTTGATTTATGGCACTGGCTTGCAAAACATGACAATACCACACCATCGTTTTTGGCTAAATAAAACGTATAGGGAAGCCCAAAAATCTGATAATGTGTTGCTTCTGCATCATATCTTTGGTCAAGGATAAAACAAGGACTTGAGGGAACTTAACACTTTGAACAGATAATAAATATTTGTTTGGCAAAGTGACAAAGCTAATAAATCTTGCAAGAAGCCATTCTAAAAGATGCTACAAGTCTGACTAGGAATGAGACATGGCCGACTTTAGCACTGTTCGCTCACTGACTATGGAATTAGATGAAACTTTTAGCATAAATATTTCGGTGTCTCTAAAACGCACTCTTCAGGATTGATGTTTTGTGTCGTACATAAGGTAGACTTTGTACCAAACAAAAATTCTGATTGTCATTTATAAAATGGGCCGAAATTCCAATACCTAACAATGCCCACGTTCAATAACAGAAAAATTCCCATTTGAATTTCTGACTTAAGTGCACTTCAACCTGCGTTTGCCTGAATTCTTCACTTTGTTTTTGCTGATCAACGTGACTCCACAGCTGAGTACCAGAACTAAAAACACAGATAAAGTCAAAGTCTAGTCAACATGATCCTTCTTTAAACCTCTAGCACACAATCACTACGCCAGCCACATTGTGAAATATGTTTAACACGGTTCTACAGAGCAAGATGGTGAGGTAAGTACCATTTGTATAGAGACCTACAGAAATGTATCAAAGAAAAAGCGCAGTGTTAGATTATTGAGCACTGGTTCCGTGGAACACTGTTTTCTAGTTGCAAAAACCAAAAAAAAGAAAAGAAAAATAAAGTGCTTCCATTAAGATTTCCTCTCCTGAGGACAAAAAACATGAAATCTCAAAAAATTCACTCACAAAAATCTACAATATTCAGCTCTCTTGAAAACATGTCTTACACAAAATGTACAGTCTAATGAAGGTTCGTTTTCTAACATTCATTCTCCGAACAGACAGTATATACAAAGTACCTCAGAGTACTGACTTTTTACAGTCTGGTTTTCTTCTTCGAAACAGTTATCAAAACACTGTACACATTATAAAAGCACAGTGATGAGGAAGCCGGTTAGCAGTGCGTTGAGGAGCAATGAAAACGGCCTCAGCCCAGTGGCTGAGTTAGGAAAAATATGCCAGTGCTCCCTCTTGGGGTGCAGAGTCTCCATATCCTTCAGGGCATTGTAGGCGGCAGTGGTGAAGTTTGCATCTCCTGTGGTGAGCAGGTCAAACACGCAGGAGTGGAAATAGATGTCCTTAACCTCCAGTTGCTCCCTGCACTTCCTGGAGGCGCTTTCGAGGGTGAAGAGCCCTCTCTGGGCTTCGACCCTCGCCTGCTGCTGAAAGCTGGCTTGCTGGAGGCCCAGCACGGGCAGCTGAAGATGTCCCTCTTGGTCGATGCGTTCTGACGTGGGACAACCGTTCATGCAAAGCTGCAGGTCCTGCGTTTCGTCGAAGGCCATGGCGAGCTCTTCCGGCATTCGCACGGCTAGCGTCAGGTAATGGCCCTGCTGGCGTATGATGATGGTGACACCGATGTACGCGGCGTGGATCTCTACGTGCCGACCCGGCGACTTCTCCAGGATCCAGATGCTGCGGGTCTCGCTATCACCCCCGCTGATGGTGCCGTCCACAAAAGCGGCTGGAAGGTCGTCTGTTACGGCCTGGTAGACCTTCTGGTCCGTGCATTCTTGGTATGGTTTGAAGATTATTGTAATCTTAAAAGAAGCACAGAGAGCATAGTTAAAAACTCCAATATGCACTAAAAACAATCAAGTTGACATGAAATGGATATTCACCATATCTATTTTCTAAATGCATGTTATTGATCTGATTGTGATGATTCATTCATCCATGTTTCCATTTTTCTTTTTTTTTAAACAAACTGTCACAATTAGATCTTCTGGTGAAACAACAGACTGCTGGACTTCACCAATCATTTAGTCTGCTTGAGTTTTTTGATAATCTGTTTCAATCTAATATATCAAAGTTCAGAAGAAAAGATCTGGTGTTACTTCCATTTATTGCAGCTTTGACGGTGAAGAGCAAATTGCTGATTTCCTTTTATGACCAATATCAATATGGATACACTTTTTTTCTTATTGTTTTCCCTTTTTAACATTAAAAAAAACTAAATGATCAAATGATTACAACAATAAAAACATGCATTATTATAATTATTAATACTATTATTAAGACCCACCAAAAGGTGCCATTTATCTGTACCCCCCCCCACCATATAAAAACGTATTAAATGTAAAAGTTATTAGTTCATTTTTATTGGTTTTATTTTATTGCATCAGTATATCTGTACCTCTGTAATAACAAATGGGAACTGCCAAAATAATGACTGTTTTCAAACTGGTTTCCTGAACATTCTCCATATCTGCCATTAGCTGGACAAATAGATAGTCTCGCCACAAACACATACCATTGGTTGAGTCAATGTTGCTCTGTTGGTCCGGTCAACAAACAGAGGAATGTTTTGATAGCACCACAGAGTTAGTTTTTGGAGCAATCAACCTACAAATGGCCTTTTTACTCACTACATATTAGACTGGGATAAGAGAATGTTTATTAATGCTGAAAATAATTACACAATTCACCTGTAAAGGACAAAAGCTGTTTTATACCAGGGACTGAAAATTATAATTATTTTATCGTGGTAAAACAAGAAGATCTTTATAAGGCAGATGTTTAGAATATTACATGTATTTACAGATCCGCAAACCCTTTCGCCCTGTAAGTGTTAACTATAAAATGCAGCCAGTATACAGTCCTTATACTGTGAAACTCTAAGACTTGTGGGAAGCAAAAGCACTGGCTAACAAGAAGTGTGGTGTTACATTAGCGGCGGATGAATAGCAGCTTTGTACACAGGACAAGGATGAAAAATGATGACCAGTTGGCCATAAGGCGAGGCAGCTGAAAAGGCCTCAGTTAAGCAATGTGTGCTAATAATTACTTACAAATGTTTAATAATGGCTCCCCACCTTCAAGGTCAAGGGGTCAAATGAGAGGGAATTAGCATCGGAGGCCAAACTTAGCATTTGAAGCCACATCTGTCCATTGATGAGCTCAACTGTTTAAACTTGAGAAGGAAAAGCAAGTATCTGATGAATGCAGTCTGCTCAAGCTGTAATATTCACAAGCTTCCAGCTACTTCAGGTTATAAAAATCTGTAAACATGATCGCCAGCAGTCAATATTCTGCATCAGCATATTTGAAATGGGTGTGTATAAGCAGGTTTGTTTTGAGTGTTTGACTATAAGCCTCACGCTAAGAGAAATGAAGACAGAGGCTTCTTTCAAAGTGATCTTATTATGGGTCACGCCACAGCGCAGGCTTCATTCAGTCATTAATAATATTAGAATTTCAGACACGTTGGTCACAAGTGTAAGTCATAAGACTAGAGCTGTTTGCTTTGTTTAACTTGCACCTGTGAATACTTGGTCAAAGTTGAAAGTTATAAGTCTTATCTGCTTTCTGCAGCTCTTTCTGATAATCTTATCCATATATATATATATATATATATATATATATATATTTATATATATATATATACACACACAGAGAGAGAGAGAGAGAGAGAGAGAGAGAGAGAGAGAGAGACATCATACACTTCAAACAAAGATAAAAACAATGCAATATAGCACAACGTACAAACATTTTTTAATTTTTATTTGAAATGAAAAGAAAAAACTTCGGCTCAAAAGTTTCAAGCTCTGAAATAATGAAAAATACATTTTCAGGATCTGTTTGACTTGGTTAATGCTAATTTCTAGCATTATGAAAAAATATGAATATGTTTTTAACATTTCAGTTTGTATAAATTAACATTTTGAATTAATGTGAATTAACAATGAATACAAAATTATCAAATTAACATCGATTAATAAATTCTGTAAAGAAAACATTATTAATTGTTATTTTAGTATTATTCATATACTATTTTAATATTTATTCCTATTTTAATATCTTTTATTTTTATATTTTCAGTTTCAATTTGTTGTGTGTTTTTACCTTTTTTTAGTTTGTTTTTATTTAGTTTTACTTGTATTTCAGTTTAGTTTTATTAATTTTAGAACTTCAACTTATTTATTTTCAGTTAGTTGTGAAGGCAACATTTTTAATTTTCGGTTTAGTTTTTTAAGTTTGAGTTTTATTTCAGCTTTATTTCAATTAACAAAAACTATTTTTAATAGTTTTAGTTAAAAATAACAACAATGTGTCAAAGTACTCAGTAGTTTAAAGGAAAACTACACATTTTAACATACTATAAAACACATGTGGTTTCAAAGCTTATGATTTTTTCTCTTCTGTGGAACTGAATGTTTTTTGTTCATACCATGAAAGTAAGTGGGGCACAATGTTAGCCTACTTTTTATTTTGGATTTTAGTTTTAGTTAACATTAACAACACAGTAATAAACTAAATTATAAAGTGACGTCCTACAAACCTTTTATTTTTAATTTTAATTTTGTCCAACATATGCTGCAAGTCTGAGATACTTCTGACAAAGTAATCAACTTTTTCCAAAGAAATTAGCAAATAATTCTTCACATTAAAAAAGACAAAATAATTCTATAATAAATAGGAAAACAACTCACCTTATTGGTTGCTGTGGCACTGGATCCGTATACCACTGGAACATTTGTGACCTGCACTGACAGGTAATTGTTATCAATGAGGGGCCATGCCCCTTCAACCTTACAGGTCTGAAAATGGTCTTTGAAAGTTCTAAGATGAGGGTCCCCAAACAGGCCACAGAACAGGTAGGTTGGTCGTAGGTGCTCTGGAGCCCCAGTGCCTGTTCCGGGCCGTGATGCTTGGTGATGGCGGCTGTGATAGTTGCATGGCTCAATGGGGATGACGGGATGGGTAGATGATGTGGGCCCGTCTTTGGAGCAGTTCCTCTGGCTCATGAGGTCACTGATGCCCAGCATGGCAGAGTGGAAGACCAGGTTACCCCTGCAGCTCTTGGATGTGCGCTGGGTGCAGGCGGAATAGGCTCGCAGCGCCTTGCAGAACTCAATATCAAAGCCATCCAGTGAAGGGTTAAGATGGGAAGTGAGAGAGACGAAGTCAGTGGTGCACTTCTGGATACGGCACTGCGGAGTCTGGACCTGACTCTCCCCTGAGAAATGACACAAAGAATCTTCATTTCAGAAAAACAACTTGAAAAAATATTATAAATCATTCTAATCATACATATAATGATCAACTTCAATACACCTCTTCAATGACGAGCATGTTTTTAATTTCAATGAGATATTTGTTAAAAAAAAGTCATCTTGATACAACTGTCCTGATACCATAATAAAGAAAAAAAAAAAAAAGTTCAGAATTTAATTCTTAAAAAAAATATTAAAAAAATCTTATTAAATGGTTTGACATGGTATTTTATTACTAATCCTTAAAGAAACAATGAAGGACAATGAAGCAGTTTTGATATATTATTATTTATATTTGAAATAACTGCTTATCAGAGTCAGGTGGTGTAACTAATAAAGTTGTGTGGTACAAGCAAATTGCATCAGAATATACATAAAAAATGTAATTATATCATAGAAAGGATCCATGACCGTCTCAAGGTCAATAAACCTTTAAAAATATCAGACAATTTTGCTTTTTTAATTGACAGTTCAGACTGTAAAATGTTGTTGTTAAAGTATATGATATTTTTATGAATTCATGATATTTATAAAAATACACTTTACCTTAAAATTATATATTAAAAAAAACCTTCTGTGTACAGTACACTCATATGTATTCACTTTACAAGAAAAATGTCATGACTTTTTACTTGATTGTTATACCACATAACATTTAAAACTGAAAAGATTCTTGAAAATGGTTCAAAAGTGTTTCAAAACCATATGAAAACAAAAAGAATTCAAAGAGAACATTTGGCATACATTTTAAACTAGACATCTAAAAGAATACTGACTTAACCAGTTGTTGAACACAAACTATGAACAAAGGAGCACAAATACTCTAACATCCATTGTTATTACTCATGTCATAAACCAGTTTAAACTGCTTAACCATAATAAGGTGTGCAAGTGGACTGTGCGTTTCCTCACGGCGTGACTCCATGTGTGTTTTACATTATGGTCTCGAAACATTAACAGTCGACTCAACAAGGGTGTGAAGCCTCCTGTTATCTACAAAGGAGAATGCTTATGGCCGCAATAAAATCAAATAAAACGGCACTTCAAATGAGAAAAAGAGCACAGGAGGCTTTTCTGGCCACAAAAAGCCAGCACATGTGCTTGTAAGCACGAAAGAGTCACGGCATGCAAACTACATGCAACTATTTACCTCAAAGCTTCATTAGGGTGTGGTCATAGTGTAGCAATTAAAAGTGTTTTCTTTGAATACTACTTCACTTGGAGTCGACCCAATAACAATTTTATGGTTTCATACACACTTGTTGTCGAAAATACACTCGAGATCTTGTCGTCACGTCATGCGCCGCCCCCAGTTAGCTACCAATGACACGGCACAAGCAGAACAACATCTCCCAGGGAAGGACAACAGCCTCCACACTGCATCACTTAAGAGTCTTAATGCCTCACTTTTGAGTGCAGCCCAATTGCATTAGCTCAGAGAGAGGCTGTCCTAATCTGATATCAGCTGCAGCCTCTCCATTAACACGCTTGTGATGACTCTATCTTACACAGTCAGGGCCACCCATCTCTGCCTGCCAAGCCAATAAGTCCGACCGCAGTGGATTCAAATGCATCTGATTTGATTATCAGATGACGCGGAGTGCTGTAGCGGATCAGATCTGCAGTCGGTGCTGGAGGAGAAGGAGGCATGACAAAGCACGGGCTAGATTGGGTTTCAGTAACACGCTGTAAGACAATACGGTAGCCTGGCTGAAGCCATGTTGATGTTGTGCTAGTAAGACATTGGCTGGAAAGGAGAGGAAAAAGGCAGTCCCCACTCCCATCCACCTCCCGCTGTGTTTTATCAGGCAAGGCTCCAGTGACATCTGTACCAGAACAAAAAAACTCAAATACTTGGCAAGGCATGCAAGACAAAGCCATCTCCGGCACATTCCCATTTATAGTCCGAGCGGATGCTCGAAGCAGATGCGCACCAAGTAATATCCAAGGACCAACAAACAGCCGTTTGCTTGAAAATAAAGAATCATGACCCTGGTAAATGGGCAAGGGTATGAAACCACAAAGGCCGGGCTGCGAATGTAACCGCATTAGGTAGGTATGTCCTACATATCACAGAGAAACAGAGAGGCTTTTCATGGAGCCTATATGTAACCTTGTTGTCCATCGAATGCATGTGCCCCCATTGTTTCTCTCAGCAGCGTGGTGTGAGGTGTTGGGAAGGCTTTCTGTTTTAAAATCTAGGATATTTTATGAGGAATAGGGTGGTATCGGGGTGGAAACTCTACACATGTGTGCGCTTTCAGTGCATGAAGTAAAGCGACAAATCTGCCACCCGTCCATAATCTAATTCACAGCAATCCTGGACATGAGTTGTTTTTGCAGGTCGCTTGTTGAAACTCGTCACCTGACATTCCCCTTAAAACCTGGTGCAACTGAATTCCCAGTCATACCCTCAAAAAGAGCAGAATAGATTGATTTTCCTTATATCCAAAACACTTGCAAGGAATGTCTAAGGGGACCCCCAGTTGGGGGCAGCAGATCCTAAGCTAGTTGCAGATGAGGAGGAAAAAAATCACACTTTGTGTTAGAATGTCTCAGTGTCCTGACAAATGTTTAACCTAAACACTGAAATGCCAGAAATTTAAAGAAAGAATCATTTGAATCACTTTTAAAGGAGTTTGATGTAAGGCAAATCCTAAAATATCCACAAACCTAAATAAATAAATATTTTTATTCTTAATAAACCTATAATATCAGATAAATACAATATTTAATTATTAAAACAATTTTTAGAATGCATATTATTCCTCTTAAGAACACAAAGGCACCGTAAATCATAGGATGGAGAAAACACTATGTTGGTTTCACAGGTTCAGTTCCTTTCTGTGATCCTGCTGCTGGGGTGATCCGTCTCGTTTTGAGCACAGTGAACACCCTTGTTGCTATTAAGTCGTTGGAAATATTTTCTCAGGGTGGCCTGCCGTTTGAGCAGCCATTCTCAGCTGTAGAGGGGCCCAAAGAGTGTGTGCGGAGTGAAATTTCAAGATGTGGAATTTGGCCAGGGCAGAGAGGTCAACAGGCCCACACCTTCTCCAGGAGTCAACGTGAAGATCTGGAGAAAGCAGTGGGGTTTACAAGACTCAGTGTCTAAATGACATCTCCAGTCTTAAATGTTGAGCACATACTGTGCTGCACTGAACTTTGGAATCTGGTTTAATATGCTGGTTTGTCAGCCTTTCATTTTTATTCTTATTTGTAACTTCAAGCTTTTCATAGCCTTGCTACAGCATAAAAAAAAAAAAAAAAAAAAAAAAAAAAACAATCATGGTGCAGTAATTTTAGAAAGTATTAGTAAGATTTATCTCAGTAAACCACAAAAGCATCTATTAAAAAGTTTTAAAATGCACCTTTTTACAGGTAGTCTGTGAAATCATACAATCATTAAACAATAACGCACTATTCCAGACATGAGAAAAGACAGAGATGAAGAGAACGAAAAAATAAGAAAAAAGAATATGAACAGCTGCAACTGTCTCTCGCTTCTGCCAAGATTATAATCCAATCAAATACCACCGAGGGGTAGATGTATATTTGGGACTAAACCAATTGAGAGACAATACAGCCAGATTTAATAGCCAAAGATGAAATCAAAGAACAGCAAGCATGCAGTGGCTAAAAAAGAAATGACTGTTTTGTATGCATGTGTTCTTAAATACTACATTCCTTATTTAAACATTATTTCCTTATCAAAAACGAAACATTCAAAATATATCACAGATCTCTATATATTATATTACAAGTTTAGTATATTGCCACTGAAAAGAAAGCAAACATGTACAGCTGTCGAAAAGTGAAGCCAATCAAGAGCATGAAAGGGACAGACACTTGGAATGGTCACACTATGTACATTTCATGCTCAATATAAAATACGAATAATTTTATGGAAGATTTTGCTTATTTCTTCTGAAATGATGTTTAAAAATAAAATAAAAATATAAATTTAGGTTGAGCCATATAAATTTTTTCCCTCATTGAAGAATAGCAAAGTGCATAATGCCTGACTGCCCGGGGTCCATGTTAAATTAATTATGAAGGTGTGACTGCTCAATGGACACCCAGCAGCATTCCATATCCTCTTAATTCACAATGGCATTAACACAGTCTACGGCCAGGACACCCAAAGTGGAGCACTTGACAAGGTGCCAAGTGAAAACAGGGCACCAAATGCGTAGCATTCACAGTCTCCCAATTTCAACAAAATCATTTATGACTGTCCAAACTGGTCAATGGCACAAAAAAAAAAAAAAAAAAAAAAAAAAATTTAGTAAATGAGGAATTAGTGGAATTAGTAAAGAAATGCATAATTTTTTTTTTTTTTTTTTTTTTACTATAACTGAAGAGTACTTTATTTCTTTTTTAAACATTTATCAATATCGCAAAACCCTAATTAAATAATAAAACAGATCAAAAGCTAGATGGATGTTAACAAATTATCACCACCTTATTGCAACTTACAGCATGTGGTCTGCCATCACAAAAACAAAAGCAAACAACAAATAAAACCGAATCAAACAATCACCTGAGAATACGAAATAAAATTAATTAATATTATGATCACTCATAAATATTTAATTTCCTTTGAAAAGCAACCAGTCCAGTCAAGCAAGAGGGACGCGTAGATCAATGCACTACATTTAGGCTATTGAATATAAAGCTACAATAACTGTGCAAGAAGAAGACACGGATGAAGGACACTGCCCCAGACTGTAAAACTGTCACATGAAGAACTAGAATCCACTTTTTTGTGGGGATATATATGTATATTAACCAGCACTATCATAATAGCACGTAAATCCAATTCTATATTTATACAAGCGAGAATTAGACATCCCCTCAAGACAAAAACTACTTTATAAATGTGTTTTAATGTATATTTAACTTGTTTACGTTCAATGAATCATGCATAAAGTGTTGAGACCGTGTTTACCTATGTGAGTGAGAGAGGAGAGTGTGCACAGCACTAGTAGATGCAGTAGCGGAGAGATGAGGCGCTCAGCCCCGGGGTAGTAAGATCCTGCTCTCCCCATACCCATCCATCCATCCAGAGAGACTCGAGAGTACTCCACGGATCAAGAGATCGGGCCTCGCTTCTCCGAACTTCACGAACCGTAGCGACGCGTAACTCTCTTAAGACGCGACTACTTTAAGGTAACACAAACCGTCCGTAAGAGAAACAAAGTAGTGATTTTGGCAAGTCCGATCCAAAACACTTCTTCTTGGAGCAAGGGAGAAAAGTGATATTTAATTTGTATTCGGTGAAGACAATCAGTCCGAAACAATTCTGTTAACGTGCTAAAATTAATCTGCGCCCCGCAATCGCCCGATTCATGTTGCATACACATCAGATTTCTCCGCCACAAGGAAATCTAGCCCCGTCTTTCCCCAATGATCGATAGTGAATCAACCTAACCCAGAGTTTAGCGGAAACCCCGCCCACACAGACACACAAACTCCGCCTCCTAAACCATGCACCCCAGCCGCAGATTGACAGCAGGGAGAAAATAGATGCAGTGGTCCTGAGATGATCTTGTTTGTTTCCTTCATATTTTTGAGAATAAAACATAGCTGACTATCAGGACAAAATACTATCAACATCCCAAACACTGATTATTTATTAAGGAGATACATACTTACATACATAGCCTACATACAGTACATACAGTATCAGTAGATCAGTGGAAATAGTGATCAGTGGCTGTATGGAAACCTGTAGCAGTAAATAAAATGTAAACAACACCTAAATTAAATAACTACAATAAAAAATTAAAACAAACAGAAAAAAATATCTAAAATAAAAAATGCAAATGATTTATTTTTAAATTCTAGTTTTTGACATGGTTTAATACAATTTAAAACCTTTTCAGCTGTGCAAAAAATGCACAATTCTTTACAATAAACATTTCAATTCAAGACTGTTAATGTGCACATAGTTAAATATGCAGATGTAAATTCAAACCTGTTAACCTAAAACTAAATTGAAACAATCACATAAATAAATTAATTAATTACATCTAAAGTCAAAGTCTGATAGCTAGCAAAAATTAAACAAAGAAATTACTGTTATTACTACAGAGATACACCTTAAACAATGTATCATGGAAAATATAATAAGACTACTTTATGGACTTACATGCAAGTTATTGATGATATAAACAGTCATAAGGGTGTAATTATGCTGCAGCTTATAGGAAAATTCACAATGAGAATCAGACAAAGAAACGTGAGCCAATTATAGGATGATATCATCAGCTGATTTATAGCAATAACATACTAAGACCACAAGACTTTACAAGACATTAATACAGACCTACTTCCTGTGCTGGACAGCTACAGTGCGAGTGGTATTTATAGGGCCACAAACTCCCTCTCACTGTAGAGAAAGCAGCGCTACTGCCGTCCAGCAGGGGAGCAGCAGTGTTAGAAATCCAAGACCTGCTCCACTCTGTCAATACAATACAAAATCAATTCAAAGAGAAACATCAACCCACTTTTATATAAATACACAAAATTGGGTTATGCTGTGCTAAACGGCTCACAGGGATTCCTTGTTTCAAATGATAATACTGGAAATTCTTCTGTGTTTAGTTGTTTTTGTGGTAGAGGGCAAAGCAGGCTGTTTGTACAGTAAGTTGATTAGAGTATTGGAACAGCAGTTTAACGGGATAGCAGTGTGCAAAGTGCGGAGGTTTAAGGGTTATTGCCTTTAACCCAATTCCTTTTCTTGCACTGCTTAAGTAGTCAGACAAAAATCAGGCGAAGTGTAAGAAGTACTTTGCCAGCCATAGGATTAGAGGGATTTTGGATTTCTTTTGGTCATAAAACTGACCTGGTTCTCTCTTTAGTGTGACACCGGATTATAGAATTATCATCCAAAAGCCCCAAAATGTATTTTTAGGTGAGGAAAATATCAAAGTTGACCAAATTGCATGAGCGTGATATTGGAGTCCTAATGCTTGTGTCCCATAGAAGCCTAAACGATACACAGAGTGTGTATTGTCAGAGTGCAGTGATAATGGCTTATTGATTGGTCATGGAGAGCATGCATTCAGATATGTCAGGGGCTCAGCTTGGTCCCCTCTGGCACATCTGAATACAGGTCAATGGCCAGTCACTATTATAACCTCTAAGTGCCCCTACAAACCACAAAATAATTCTGTCAAGCATAAACTTTGACACTGGATTTGTTATTAGCTGATTTGATGGATGGTATATGCAAACTTTCATGTGTGTGTGTGTGTCTTAACAGATGACTTAATATGATCACATTTAACACTATATGCTGCGAAATTTCACAGGCAAAGTTCAGTCATTCTAGTAGGAATCTTTGTGATTTGGATTTTCATGTGACAGTAAAAAAGTTCATTCTCATTTTCAGACATTTACAAATCCAATAATCACAAAGGCTGAGTGTGAAGGCTTGTTTGCTTGGTGATTTGCTAAATTTATGCAAAACAGATGGTTTCAAAAGTGCGCCATCCAAACCTCTATAGTGGAACTAATAACCTCAATACAAAATCTATATCGGTAATTCTATGCATTAATTCCTCTTTTTTAACAAAATATACATTTTAGAAACAGATTTCATTTGTCAGTACCGTAGGGCATTGGGCTCTAGGCCAGTCTTATTTACTGTGCTTTGTCTGTCCAGCTGGCCTAGCTGCACTTCTCCTAATACGTCAATAGACAAGCGTGAGAGCATACCATCTCCGGACAACAACCCTCCGCACAGCTGCAAGAGGAAGGGCCGGAGTCTGAACCCAACTCCCACAAAGAGCTGACCCTAACATTTCAGCTCAGTGACAACATCAAGGCAACATGGCTGAACTTGCCTGAGACTTTCATGTCAGTCAGAGAAAAAGGCGAGCCCTGTGCTATGCCCTCCACGGTAAGAGGACAACGGGATAGTCTTACAGCCCCTCCGCGTCCCAGCAGGCACCCTTGTTCTGCAGCTGGACATGTTTAATGTATAATACATCTTACTGTCAGAATCACTCTTGAGGTTGACCTACAATATCTTGCTTTAGAAACTGGATATTTTGATTTAACAACACCATCGGGCTCACTGATTTGACACTAATTTCATGTGTACAAGGATAAACGATGTATAATCACAGACGGCATTCATTTTACCTTTACTAATGACTCCACCTCATTTTGCGAAGGCTCTTGCTGTGTTAAATGTACAGCATAGAAAGTAGCGCACTAAATGAAGCACGCTAAATTAAACATTCTAATGAGTTTTCATTATTGTGATCGACAAATCACCCAGTAAAGGACCAGGAGAGCGTTTGATTACAGCAGATAGGGCTGGAAAACATTGTGGCGACCATAATCACACCGATGGGACCACCCAAAGGTCGTGTTACCACAAGTTATCAAACCTCCATGTAGATACATGTCATTGAACCAACGGTGTAGCTCTTATCATTCGAACACAGGTTATCTTTGATTGGTCTTGTTTGGAGCAGTCAACACAGTGGTTCCTTTCATTCAGTGGCCAGACACAAAGCCACTCTTTTATCTTTACTTCCCCCCTTAAGCACCTTTGGGGGGAAAACAACGAAGCTCCTATTCCAAAGCATCCATTTTAATTAAAAAGAGAGGCAAACATCAGATGATGCTCAATCGTATCGAATGTAGTGAGGAGAAAGAAGCGGAGATAGCGTGTTCGGTGTTCTTTGACCTTGTTTCCCCATTCCCAGCCATCTGTTTTGGCCACTGTCAAAAGCCCCTTTGGTGGCTCCCTGGCAAGGCCTCACCCCTCGCTAGACTTCCTCTATGCTTAGGGGACATTTAATATAGTGTCTGATACATACTGTTCTGTGACACCTTAAGACAAGGGTCTCTTTGTGCTGCTGCAGGATCTCTCTAGAAGGTACTGCGGGGCTACAGTCACACACAGACAGGCACATGGCGGACACACACTCGCTAATACGAAAACACGAGCACGCACCCATTTGCTCGGACCCTGTTGGGCTTGGCTGAATACACAAGCTCTCTCTTTCTCTCTTAAGCACACACATAGAAAGTCCGAAAAAATGCAGCTGAAGAAAAAGCTAATGAGGCACATCTCTTGCATTCCTGCTCAGTTTTTGGCAGTGAAGGTATTTACCACAGTCGCACAAGAGAGCCTTACAGGTGTTGGCTTTGCAGCAGCACCTGGCAAAAACGAAACCGTTCTAAGCCGTGGACAGTAGTGTTCAATGAGCACCGCCTCAGCCAAAGCAATTACTGAAAATATGCAGTGCATCCAGTGCTGTTATATTCGGCACGGACATGTGATTTTCCAAATGGGATTGAATGTTCTTTGGCAAGTTCACAAAATGGTCACTGCATGCTGATAAAAAAATGCCATGCAACAACAATTTTTTATACAACAGTTAGTTCTGGTCTTCTTCTGTCTTATATTATTTATCATATTTCGCTTGTCTGTGTTCTCAACTTTCAAAAGCAGAGCTGAAGTAACGAGGTTTTGTGTTTTCTTGCTTCAGGATATTTTTTAGTGAGGTTTCTCTCATCCGTGAGCATCAAAACCTGAGTGGAACTGCCTTCAGTTTGGTCTGTAACACCACTTTTGCCCCTCAATCAGTTCCTTAAGGATAATTCAAGCCTGATTTTACTTTTGTGTTTCTTCTTATATCCTGATTCACTCAGAAATACATCATATTGCAGAGGTAAAATGTGTTGCAATTCATGCTGACTTTAATGACTGGGTATTTTTTGGGTTGCAATTTCTGCTGACACAAAAAAAAAAAAAAAACTAAATGGCTAACATCACACTCATGTTTTATAGAATATCTGCACGGTTGTGATTACATGCAGTCAGATCACTCGTGTGGCTCATGTGATAATGCTTAAAAGGATTGTCAACAAAAAAGGAGAAAAAAAGAATCTCCCTTTGTATTCCACTACACAACCCTGCACATAACGTGGGGAAAAAACAAGATACTGAGGCCATGTACTAAGAAAAAACTTGTTTCACAGGTTTTTCACCCATAATTTGGATTACACACTGTATTGTGTTGTGTTTTTGAGTTAAAGAAAATGTCTGTAACGGATAATCTCCTGGCAGAAAATCACTAGTACCTTATCTGTTCTTCTGTAGATTTTGCTCTTAGAGTGAAAGAACTGTCCCACAGTTCATTTGTTTCTTTGATTTAGGTCATAGTGACCAGGGAATTAATTAGTACAACGTGGCAATGATTGAACTAAAATGAGGGACAGAATTTATAAAGCGTGGTAATGAATAAACACATAATTGGAGCGAATCCTTTTGTGATATTTGTGGCCACAATATCTTTTTTCCCCCTATATATCTATGTCTATGCGGGACACCGTACAGAAGAAAGTCAGGCAAACAGGCTTAGAATAACACTGGGGTTAGTAAATGATAACACGATATTCATTTTTGCTGAACTATCCCTTTGAAGTGTCCTGTTGGCTGCGACTTACATTATTGACTGACTGCTGATCATACAGTATCTTCATCTTTTGACCAGGCTCCAGCACCATCTCATCTCTTTCTTTTTTCTGGTCTCTTTTTATTCCATGCTATCCAGATATACTCATGTATAACGCATAACCAGTGCATTGTGACCAAACAGGGTTATCAGTCAGATTTCAGGCCAAGGCCCACAGCATAAATTCATCTGTATTTGTTTGTCGGTGCTTGGGTCAAATCACAGTCTGAATAAAAAACAAACCTCTGACTCCATAGATATGCAGATATAGCACAACTGACAGCTTCAATCCTTGTTTTTTTCTCTCTAGTGCATCAATAGAAACCCCCTCATGCAGCCCCAGCCTCAGCGCATCATCTACCGCTGCCTCCTGGGACAGCAGTCTTCACAACCCAACATATGGGTTTCATGTTTAATGCATAAGTTCAGTATGAGCCAAGCGTCTATTCTTAAAGCACTGTATGGATGTTTGGGCTCCGAAGACGGGTCTCTGTCGTAATTATAATATTAAAAACCTCTTTTAGAAGCAACATTGGATTGCTTTCATTTGTGGTGCAGACACAGAATGTGTGTGCATTATACCATCGCCCGGGTAATGAAAGTGTAATAAAGACAGCTGTCAATCTGGATCAGGATAGAGCTGAGCACACTGTTTTTTTCCATTAATGAAGCAGAACACTTTTAAATTGCAGAAATTGTGAAAAAACAGCCTTGTTTTGACTGGAGAGACAATGTAAGAAAATGTCTTTCTTCAATAAGAGCATTTCAAGGTTGACTATACAAAATGTAACGTGCAAGATTATGTTTCAGCAGTGGTGGATCAGATACTGCAAATACTCACTGTTTGACCGTGACCACAATCATGCTGATGGTGATGTTTAATTCCAGTTTGTGATGCACAGCCATAAGAAGATCAACCCACCTTATGGGCCTCTGGCGATAATGTCTCATATACTCTCATCAGTATCTGGCGCAGAGCCGTGCCGTTCACAAACATATTCATCACACATGTATTGCTCTCCAGTGGATTTCAGTTTATTTTCCTGGTAGAAATGCAACATAATTCAATAGATGGCATTAGAAAGATACTCTGCGAATGACAATTCATTGCTAATGGTTTTATATCACCGGTTAATTCCCAAACACTACTGACACATTCATTATTATTCTGATAAATTCAATGATACCTTCAGGGTTGCCAAGTCTGCAATTTTCCTGTGGAATTGGGCTACTTTCAAACTGTTGCCAGGGAACATTTTTTTTACCCATAGGTTAAAGGTTTGACATATTGCATAAAATATATTTGACAGAAATGCTTGTGTTGGAATATTTTACCAAATCTACCAGATTTATATTTTACCAATGCTAAAACTGTACTAGATGATGAGATTTTTGTGAGAGAGGGGTACTTGTAGGGAGCCTGAGCCTGTGTGTGTCTATTTTCATTTTCATGGTAACAAATTGGCAGGTCTCTCCAATTGTAAAATGTAAATGTACTTTTCAAGTAGTTCAAAAACAAAGGATTTCCACTTCCACTGAAGGATTTTGTTCACAAGTTGTCAATCTTAAGGTAAGATGATTTACAAAAACAGTCTATCTGTGATTACTACTATTCAAAGATTTTTTGAGTTGAAATTGTTTGTAATGCACAATAGTGATTGTAAAATATATTTAGATATGGGAGTGGCATATGTTCTGTTTTGGCATTTGTGCTAGATTAATTATCCATTAGGGTAGTTTTGATTAGCCATTGGGATGGTTTTATTATGCAGATTTGGCAACCCCAGATACCTTCCATTTCCAAATCGAACTAGCTGAAATCAATTAGACCAACAGCACTATTGCGAATGACATTTCTCACCATTTGAATTAAGTTCTTTGTTTCTCAAAGAATCGGTTGAGTCAATGATTCAATGACTGCAGTCATTACAGCGGTCACTTGTTTTGATCATTGAGGCAAGGCACTAAGAATAAAACCAGTGTTTTTTTTTTTTACGAACAGGTAAATTTTGAGATTTTAAGCTCTTTGGATTCCATAACATCCATAACTTATTTCAGACTAGTGGTAAGTAAATACACATTTAACTATTGCATTTTTGACTTTGTATGTGTAGATTTTAATTACAATACATCTTTGAAGGTCATTTTCTTATGCAAATCCACTTAGCACTTACAAACACCAAACTTTCTCTATATTGTGGTTTTTAGTCTTCTCATTTTCATTTTGTTTTATATTTTTATATTTCACATTATTTCTAAAAAAATATCATTTTAATTGTACATTAACATTTATTTATAAATGGCATCTACAATAAATAAATAAATAAATAAAATAGAACAAAAAATATATATTTAGATAAATTGGGAAAAGTGAGTGATTTGTTGAATTATAAAAATAACTACAGTGTGGAAAATGGAAATAACTATGCAAAATTGTGGTTTCGAGTAGAATTCTGTGTTTCCTACTTGTAAATACATCTTTGTTTGGTCAATCGTGTGCCTGTAACTTGTAAGTATGATTTTGACTTAATTTGAAGGCCAAAATACAAACAGTGAAAAGTCTCAGACAGTTCTGTTGTTGCACTGTATAGCAGTAGTCTACAAACTCTGCTCAGCCAATCAAAATCAATGGCTGAAACAAACTGTTGTTAATGCATCTTATTAGTCAAGATTATACACAAATTTAATTTATTGCTGTGGGTAGATTACACTATGATTCAATAGATTCACCCACAAATAATGTACCACACTGCCCCATGCAGCCTTAAAGTGCAGACATCGAATTACATATCTGTAGTAGTTTTAAAACCCAAACCATCTTTCTGTACTAGCAAGTTAAAAGTGCCAATAGCCTAGGACCCATTCACATTTAGTTCATGTCTGCTGGGATTGTAACCTCTTTTCCAGAACTCCAATCACCAATGCAAATACCCCCGTTACTGTAAAACACAGGAAATGTGGGATTTGTTGTTCAGGAGTTCTCCACACATCTGTGCTCCCATGTGTGCCGGGGCAGATGTCAAAATTCCTCAGACCCTTTGGGAATAGTTTGCACTCTGATGAAAATAACCAGTCTGCACCGGTTTACTCTGCTCTGATTTCAAAAGCAAATCTGCTGTCAAGACTCATAGTTTATACATTATCAGTCAGGAAAGCTTTTGAGGTGGATGTTTATAATGTGTCTTGATATTCATCAGGCAAGTTCTTGGAATATGAGTGGAGGCAGCAGAGGTGTATGTGTGTGTGTGTGTGTGTGTGTGTGTGTGTGTGTGTGTGTGTGTGTGTGTGTGTGTGTGTGTGTGTGTGTGTGTGTGTGTGTGTGTGTGTGTGTGTGTGTGCGTGTGTCAGTTCCATCGGGCTGGTGTCGAAAACAAGTGAGCTTCCCAAAGTGCTGCTGAGCAGAGCTATTCCCACCCACCCCCTCAACACTTGCTACATTGTCACCGGGCTCCATGAAGAGGAGATGAGCCAACAAATGACTCGAGCTGAATTCCTCACAGCTGGCACTAGAGAGCTCTTAGCCAAGATACATCAGCATTACTGGCTAGTGCTTACTGGCCAGGTATTGACTTTAATATAGACCATTCTTTTATAAACTGGCTTTAATTGGCAAAATTTGGTTGAGTAGCCTTTTTAGAAATCATTTTTAGTCTAGATTGGTATTTGTGTGTTTTCCCTTATGGTGAAGCATCTGTTGTTCTGTCCTCCAGGGCTCCGTCTAGAAAACCTGAAAACAAATTAAAGTGAACCATCCTATTCATATAAAGAAACGTGTTGTTTTTCCCCCTAAAATATCCCTGTGTTTATTTTTTATGAGTGTATTAGATTCAGAGGATCCCATAAGATTCAGTCGAGCAACCATCATTGATTTATAATTCATTTGTAGCTTATTCTGAGAAACAAATGTACAGTGGAAAATCAGATTTGTGTGAATTCACATAGACGTGTGCAGACAAATACTGCAGAGTTATTAGTTTAAAGTAGGGTTATTAGCTGGACTTTGCTGATTATGACAAGCTGACGTCGTCTCATAAGATTTCCAAGGATCTGATAGCTGGAATAACATCCTAAATAATTAATAGATGTGAATTTTTAATCAGCCTGTCAATTGAAATCAACAATAAGTGCAACTGAAGACATTGTCTCTTTGAGTCAGCATCAGAAGATGTGCAAAAATGCAAAGAAATCTGCAGTTCTCTCCCTATAAAGGTCCATTCTGGAAACAATATCAGCATTAGCAATCACTTTAAGACAGGGATTGTTCATTAATCACTTTAAACTGCTTTTTAAAAAGCAAAACTAAGAGTCTCTTTTTACATGTGTATATCATTTGTTTCTGGCAACAGCTTAAATCCAAATGCACAGCAGCCATTACTGTTACTCAGTGTCTGTGACTCTCAAACTCTACAGTATCACTTTCAAAACACCAAAGCACTCATGCTTTATGGTTTTCAGCAAATTATAATTTGTGTAAATATTTAAGGTGAATTAAACAAAGGTAAATAGAATGGCTTTAATGAGCAAGCGGAAAGACAGGTGGTGTGGAGGATCCTGACTGGCAGAAGAAGAGAGGCTGGAAAGCTGCTGAGAGTTTCAAAATGAAAGGCAGTTTGATTTATAATGGTTTTCGTTTGACCCGAGGCCTGTGAAATGTGTGCTGGCAGGAGTGAGTCTACAGACTCTGCAACCAGTCTCTTTGTTGTTTTGCTAGGCTGTGGAGGTCTTCCAGAAGCGTTTGAACTGCCGTTCACCTTGTGCTCTCATGGGGACAAGTGAAGCTAAACAAACATGCATCAGTGTTAATGATTTTCTGAGATGATCACAAAAGACTATGCTAATTTCAAAGACGAACTCCTGATGTCTGGCTCTGGGAGCAGCTCCATGTCTGCTTCAGAGATTGCCATTTTACGTTTTAAAGCATGATCTTCAGACAGTGTCAGTAAGATGTCAAATGCTGGAGCCCTGGGGGCTTGGTGCTGGAGTTCACACTGTCCCACCATTTGGGCCCACCTGAAGCTTTGCATTGCAAGATGAGCTTGAAACAAACTATATCCAAACTCCAGACCAGGGCTCTATAACCAAACAAAAGCTCAAGACTGTTGATGAGACGGTGTTCTCACTGGCCTTTTCAGGGAACTGGTTTGTTACTAGTGCAGTTGTCTGTATGTAATGTGCATGAAACCATCACTGCAGTGGATAGACTTGCATACGTTTTCATTACATACTTTTATTTAATGTTTATTTAACATATTTAATATGAAACATATATGTTTTACTGGTAACTGTTTAATTGTTAAATTAACAAATCATTTAATATAGTTCTCATTACATTAATTAGGTTTTTAATATGAAAAATATTAGGGTAACATTTATTTTAAATGTATTATTATACTAATGAATTATTTATTTATTTAATTACCATTTAATTAGGTAATTCAAATGAAATACAATGAATATTTTCACTAATTATTATGTATGTAATAATAATAATAATAAATGATTATCTACTTAAGTTTACATTTTCGTTACTTAAATTTTTTAGGTATTTATGAAACTTAATGTTTTAACAAATTATTTTTTATTATTTCTTTATTAATTATTTAACTATTGAATTAACCATGTATTGAATGTAGTTTCTATTACATTGTTAATACTTTTATTGGGTATTTAAAATTAAATATAATTAATGTGTTTCAACACGTTTCATCCATTAATACACTATTAATTAATATAGATTTCATTACATACATTAATTTTTATTACATGCATGAAATAGGAGACATAATTGCATTTTAACAAATGAACAGATATAGTCAAATGATATATAATACTACATTTACCATATTTTCTTATTTGTTCAAATAATAAATGAGGTTCAGTTAAAACAAAATTGCAGTATGGAAGAACATTTTAGAACATTTTATTATGGTAAAATAATAGATAATTATGTATGTGATATCATTGCCTTTTGTTGTTGTTATTGAAATCTGTTATATCTGCTTTTAAGGTTTGTCACATATTAATGCATATTTGACAATTTAACTACACATAATGGTTTCGTGTTATTCACTGGGTGATCCCTGGTGAATTGCAAATTACCGAAGACCCCTCTCCTCCACCTTTTTCTAAATGGAGAGATCGTGGGTGTCTGATTAAACCATAATTGCAGCCATTTGGCTTAAGATTCACTTGTCTGGCTAGAAGAGAAGTAATTAAGGTGGGTATGGATGCAATGATTTGCCAGACCTGTCTGAGACTCATGCTCCGATCACAATCCAGGGTCTGGAACAAAGGATTATTTTAGTCCTTAGAGACAGTGTGTGGACGGCATAAAAATGCCATTTTGTAGTAAATAAGCCAGAGTAAACTTGCCTGAAAACCCCTTTTCAAAGAAAAAAAATTAGCTAAAGGGATGGTCTGAGCTGAGTCCAGCAGGAGAGTGCCAGGATTTAGTCCTGGTTTGGTGATGCTGAGCAGGACCTTGGAGGCTTCACTCAGCACTCAATTAATGAACCTGCACCTGCGAGCTGAAGGATCAGGACTCGCATCAAACACGACACTTGAAATACAAAATAAGAAACAGCAAAGCTAGCTTGATAAATTAACCTTTTAAATACCTGACAAAAGGTTTTGGTCTGTAAGTCTCACACTAATGTCTAAATAATAATAAAAAAAGACTGGAATTGTAGCACATTTGACAAATAATATGAACTTGCTGCTAATATTTACCTTAGGTCAGTAGGTTTGGCTATGGATATGTAAATTAAACAACTTTAGTTTTGTAAGGAAATACATTTGTATTGAAAATAAATAGATTCCTTTTAGGAAAATAAAACAAAATAAAGCAGTTTTTTTTTTTACAGTATTCACAGTATCAGTTTGAATATTAATTCACAATAACAGAGATTCAAAGTAATGCACATGAGTTATTCATATACTAATCTGGGTGCACCCAATACTATAAGATTAGTTAGAATGCATCCTTATAATATTAAATGTTCTAATATAACTTTTGACAATCTCGTTAAACTCGGAAAAATCAAAAATAACCCCTTGGTATTCAAATCATTTCAAAATAACTATTCAGAAAATAAAAAAAAATAGATAACTCTGTTCAATACAATCAGTTTTGTAAATTCAATTATAAAAAAGATTAAATTCAATACATTCAATGGAAAAGGTTAAACTCAGAAAAGTTTTGTGATTTAGAACTCAAAAAGGTTCATCACAGTCGGTTCATTAGGTTCGGTTCGATTGAGTCTGAACCGATAGATAAACCAGGAAAAGATTTGATTCCACAATTCTAGAAAACTCAGTTCAGTACAAACAACCGGAGGAAAAACAATTCCATCTCCACAAAAATATTACTTTGAGCAGTCTCTCGATGAAGAGGGAATCTTTATTCTGTTTGTACAAAACTACAGAATTTTCCTACCTGGTTCCTGGGTTAGTTTGACTGTTTCACCTCAGTCAGCATTCGTCTCGTGTGGGTTGGCTCGCCATCTTGCATCATCGTCTAATTGAAAGGAACGGTTTTCCAGCATGGGAAAAAAAACTTGACCTGCATATATACAGGCAATAATAAGTTCACAAACATATCAGATTCACTGTTTCTAGTTCAATAACAGAACAATTAGCATTGCAAACAATGACATTTCCACTGTAATTCGACACTCAGTTGTCATTACACAATTAAAACAATTTACTCATTGTCATTATCGTGCAACATGAACATTTCAAACATATACATATAAAATCTTTTCTACACATTGCAAAATGTGTATGCATCAATATCCAAAGAAAAACAAACAAACACATATATTTTATCCTCTTCGACTCTTTTTTTTCTTTCTTGCTCCAAATTACTCTAATCTCTTTGATCTCTTGGAGAAGCTAAAATGGCTTTCCCCATTAGCATCTAACGTGGTTGGGCGGGACTTCTACTTAAACTCAACAGGATTGGTTGATCACTGAAATGTCAATCAATTTACTGACAAACAATCTGTAGATTTTATATACTCAATTCTGAGTTAAATTTGGAGTTAATTTCTTTAACATATTGTTTAATCATTTCATTATTAAAAATGAATTGTCTAAATTATACAGGGTTACACAATTCACAAAAACACTCGTTACCATTGAAAAGTCTTGTCTTTAAACTAGTTGCTAGTCCAGATTGGATGAAGGCTACAGGTCCAAACAATGTCTAATTTCTCAACTGTCTTTGTAATTGAGTGAAACTTACCTTGCTCTAATTTCTTGGTTAATCTAAATATTAAATCAAACAAATTAAACAATGCCTGTATAAAATACCAGAAAATCCTCAGGCAAGTTTTAAGTGAGGCATTAGGCAAATGAATAATAGAATAATCTAGAAAGTTGACCATTATAATAGACTGGAATGTTAACTGTAATAACCTAGAAAGTTGATCAGTATAGCATATAATAAATTTGAAGGTTAATGTATTACCCTATAGGTTATTCACCAATATCACAAACTTAAAATTTATATATACAGCATTCATCTCTACAGCAAATAAATACTAATAAATAACTAATAAAACTGGGCCTTTTTATACAGCCATCTACTGCAGACTTGCTTTCTGGCATTCATGTGGACACATTCCTTCCAGCATCATAACTCAGCTACTTGGGTATCAATGAGAATTATGACTTTCCTAGTTATTTCAACTTTGTTTGGTGTTATGTTTCCAAATCCACTTAAACACCAGAAAAGACATACAGTACAGGTTGCTTAAAAAATAGTTCACTCAAAAATGAAAAATTGTAACAGCTTAAAGTTAAAGTGTGACAGTTTGGAGCTAGAATGCCTTAATGGTAGATTTGTTTCTAACAGTACAAACATGCAACTTGCATTTCACAAGACGCTAACTGATGGACTTCCCAGCTGTTTGTACTCTCATTTTGACGGCACCCATTCACTGATCAAGTGATGTAATGCTAAATTTCTTTAGATCTGTTCATATGAAGAAACATCTTGGATGCCCTGAGAGGGAGTACATTTTCACAAAATTTTAACATGAGCTTGTAAACAAAAATTGGGATAAGAAACTTTAGTAAAATATTTTTAGTTATGTTGTATGTCAAGTGCTCTTCGTAATGTGTGTGTTCTACATTTTTTTCTGTAGTAGCTTCTTTAGGCCTTCATTTATTTGCCAGGATTTATCGTGCTACCAGTTATAAAAGCTCATTCTTAAAGTGTTGGACTTACCCAAATATTTATTTTGCCTTGACCGAGCTGAACATCACAGTGTTTCTTACTTCCTTTGCCAAACGCTATGAGGGTCCCTTGTGTTTCAAAGGTTAGGCCCTCTCATTCTGTTTATAATGCCTTGGACAGCCATCACGACCCAACCGTGACTATGAATAAATCTCTATGGTCTATATGAATCATGCATTAATCAAATAATTGATCGACTGGATGAGATTCCAGTAAGCATGTGACCACAAGGAATTGGATTAATGTTTTTCCTGCTGTAAACAACGATATCTTGTGGTCAGAACGCAGTTTTTATAACAGTCCACAGTGAGCTGCATGGCTTTGAACAAGTAATATATCGCTGAGACAATAATATGAGTTTGTTACGCAACAGCATTTCTAAGGCGTATTATAAATCAGTTCTAAGAAATTGCTTGGCATTCAATACACAACACTCTTTAGTATGTTTTCAAACCTTATATTAAAACATTTATGGCACTACTTTTCTGTGTTAAGATTTTATAGATCATCTCTCATGCAGCAAGACAATATGACAAAGTACTATAATTTAAAAAAAGGAAAACAAGCATTAAAAAAGAACAGAGATGAGTTAGATGTTTTTCCACCATCCCCCTGATGTCTAAGAGTCAAACTCAAGCTGAGATTCCTCAGGCTGCTGTCAGTGCTGTATATTAGACTGTGTCCTGAGGCTGTGCACCTGGGTGCTGCTGACACTACCAACAGCAATGTTGACAATATTTATGGTCACTTCAGGGTGACCACAGATGTTTGAACATCTTTTGCATTTGTCTCGGACACTTCTGGGCATTTGTCTGTCTTGGCTTCCTGAGTACAGAACTCAAAGGACTGTATGTTTTTCCTCAACACACACACTCACACATCTCTCACATTCACATTAACCCAGCCTTATTACACAGCAAATGATAGTGCTCGAACTGTCCAACAGGCCATGAATCATACATGTAGCCCATCCGACAGACTTCAATGGCACAGTTCTGTGATGACATAAAGAGAAAAATAATAGAAGTAGTACCTCCATTCGGTCACCTCAGCCTTTTTTTATTGCATAATAAACATCATTTCAAAGATTTAAAATGTCGTCTATGAGACCTTCCGTAAATGATCATAATTATTACTTTATGGAAGCCTGTTTCTGCCAAGTTTATAGTCTTGCAATTCTGACCCCTTTTCTCAGAATTTATATTTCATATTTCCGACTTTCTGTATAGTGAGTTTATATCTTGCAATTCTGACCTTTTTCTTAGAATTTTGACTTATTCTCGCAATTCTGTTTTTTTTTTTTTTTTTTGCCAAGCAATAAAAATAAAAAAGGTACTTGCAATTTGCAAAGTTTTTGCAGAATTGCGAGAAAAAGTTCAGAATTGTAAGATATAAAGTCACAACTGCTTTTTATTTAATTTTGTGGCGGAAATGGGCTTCCATACTATATGATGTTGATTTCTTATTAAAATATCCAAGCAATGTCATTCAAAAAATATATATACATCAATTAAAAAGGAGTTGGAAATTGCATTTTTATATGAAATATGTCTATGTAGCACTATACAGGGATAAACTGTAATGAAAGACTACTGGGACTGAATAGTAGTCATTAGTATTAGGGAAACATTTCTTATCGTATTGATATGCGCTAGGTGTGCAAGTGTTCTTCCCAAGGTGATTTTTTTTCAGTACTTTTTTCACAGTGTTTGTATGGCCTTGTTGCAAACAGTAAGCGTGAAGACCTTGGGACTTACAATATGCATTTCACTTGTGGGTTTTAAGAACGTGAGATGAGGGCAGAAATAAAATGCCTTTTAAATTATTGAGAGACTGTAAAAAGTTGCTGAGGTTCACATGTACCTTAGCACTGGGTGTGGAGGAGTAAAAATTTCCTGTTCCTGTCCAAATGAAGCCATGTCTGTGTGATTGAGGTTTATAGTGGGAGGTCAGCAGAGCCCGGCCTCTGGGCTCGGGAGCCCTCTGGGCGTCATAAATCAAGACAGGGCAATAAACACAGACAGCAGAATTTCTCAGTATAAAGACAGGTGCCTTTTTCCCTGCCTGGACTGTTCCAGCGTGAGGTTCAAGGTCAAGGTGAGTCCTAATATCACTGGGGGAAAATACCTTCTGCAATATCTTAAATGACATCTATGATACTGTTAGTTTTAGTCTCTCTCTCTATCTCTCTCTCTTTAAAAAAAACAGTATATTTATAATACACTTTTTATTTATATTTATATAAGTGCTATATAAATTAAATGAAATACTTATAATTCTGCAGCTACTGCTGATGCTACATTAAGTACACACAATTAAAAATTACATGTCTTTGCAGCTTCTCACATCATTTATATGCCAGTGTTCAAGTACCTCAGAAAGAGAAGAGAGTTTCCCTTCATTTTCTAATGCCAAGTGTGGTCAGAATCCAAAGAAACGTGTTGGAAAAACAAAGTAAGAAAACCAGAAAATGTATAACTAAGCTTGTATTTTGTTTCAGTGTCAAGAAAAAAAATTGAGATTCTTACCAGTAGAAATGTTGGAAAGTTGGAAAATATGATTTAAATATCTGCTGATCTCGTAACAGACATATTTAAATTCATACTTTCCACAGAGTCCCTATTTTGTCTACAGTATACTGTCATTTTCAGATAGTACATAAATTAAGTATAAATTACACAGTGAATTTAACATGTTAATTAAGTGTGATCCATTATTTGAAAATAATGCAGTAATAAAATATTCATGTAATTAATCATGCCCTCAACCCATATGTAAATTCAATAATAAGTAATTTTTCCTACTATCAGAGCCATTCTTGCTTGAGTACATCTTCATGTTTTTGTCCACAGTCAGCGCAGCTCACTTGCTATTACAAACAGTGTGTAAGAAATGGTGTGAGATGCTACAAAACAGTAAAACCAAAGACTACAATCTGCAGACACACTACAAAAATACATCCTGTATGCACGGCCAATCACTTATGGTCCCATTTACTGTTGTTCTATGACTTTTCACGAGTGAAATGTAGTCATTTCAATACTCCATGCAATCAAGGATTTGATGAATTCTGAAGATTCCGCAACAGTTCCAAACTGGATGGAAAAACAGTGCAAAGCTGCTTGTTTGAAAAAGTGACTTCTGTGTGAGTTGTGCTTCAGTTCATACTATGTTACGCTCTCAGAAAAAAACCCTACTGTAAATGGCACACAGTACCTCAGTATTTTAGTGCATGAAAGGGTACTACCCCAGTGACATTTTGGTGCCTTTTTGTCTAAACGTGTACAATAATGACAACAGACAATCAACATTTTTTTACCCTTGAAATTTTTCTAATGTGACCACATATTCAGAAAGATAAAAAAGTCAACTACAAAATGTACACTTTCAGGCTTAAGCTCAATCATACAGAAAATAAACCATACAGTATACTATACTTTGTCCAAATCCAATTATGTAATGTCTGAATTATCCTCATTTGGAGGCTCATTAAAAGTATCCTGATTTATGTAATTTATTGTATTTAAATAGATTAATTAATCAGCATATCATGTTATTCATGATTTTCATCGAAGAACTTTTAACATCCATGGAATCCTGCACTGCACAAAATACAAAACTTCATGTATTAAAATATTCCTCCCAATTAGTAAAAATGATTATTTTACAAACTGT
Source organism: Cyprinus carpio (assembly GCF_018340385.1). Lineage (NCBI taxonomy): Eukaryota > Metazoa > Chordata > Actinopteri > Cypriniformes > Cyprinidae > Cyprinus > Cyprinus carpio. The sequence continues at coordinate 18,537,066 of NC_056601.1, forward strand.
TCTTTGGGGAACCTAAAATCGTTCTTCTATGGCATTACTGTGAAACACCCCTTTTGGAACCTTGAGGTAAATGCATAATACCATGAAATCGGGCTAAGACGTGGGTAATTTCCCTATAACCCCATGTAAGGATGCTAGAGCAACCCACATTCAGCCTTTAATGTCTTTCCACACAAATCAAACCCGCTCACGTGCTAGTCCCCCTTCTCTGGCCTTTGTCCTCGAATTCACCCAGACAAAATGGCGAGGAAATTAAATTCATGTCACAAACCTTGCGTTTTTTCATTGAAAAAGCCCTCTGCGACAGGCCATCCTGGAGAGCACTGCTTCATTATTCACTATGAACTCTACAGGACCTCACACATACTCCCTGTGTGTGTGTGTACCGTATGTCCTGCAGTAAATGGCTGAATTATTCACTGCGGTGCGATGATGAAGCAGCTTGACTAGAGAGTGAGTGCTTCATCCTACACTCTCTCACAGCCTGAGTACTGACGCATTCATTTATTCAGTCATACAGGAAAAAGCCTGCAGCAATTTAACTCTAGAATCAGCAAAATAGTTAAATATCTCCAACCTATTCATGACAAACTTCTTGTCTAGCTACTACTTTCCGCAGACTCTTTTTTTTTTTTTTTTTTTACATTATCTCGAGAGCATACGCTTTCTGCTAAGCCTATTTGTGAAAGAGATTAACATACATTTTAGGAAGTAAAAAAGACAGCTTGTCATGAATAAGCCGGATTTAAGCTGTTTTTTAAATTCCATATATTCCGCTCAAGGTCTTTTGTTAGGCAAACATTACCACATGACCACTGCAATTAATAAGCTGAATACATCTGCATTTATTTACAGAAGCCAGAAGGTCTCTTCCAGAGGCAGGGCTTAAATTCGGGATCAGCACTGGAGCAGGAACATAATTCCATATCATCCCCTCTGAGCTTTGAAGTCTAGTTCCCCTTCACTTGTTTTTGCTGCATTAGTGTTGTTCCAATGATGCAAAGCTACCTAAATTACATCTGTGAATGGTCAATACCTGGGTATTGACCCCTTCAGTGGTAATTGGTCCACAGAGTATAACATAAGCGCCTCTGACACCCTCTGAGGTTAACGGCCAATCAGAGCGCAGCTTCTTTGAGCTGTACGGGGCAAAGACAGAGCATTATCTCTTTCTTTCTTTCTCTCTGTGACACTGGCACCAATAACCTTGACGTGGCATCACGCTGAATTAGCAGGGTGTGAATTTAGACCACATCTAAACACTACATAAATGATTTAGCATTAATTTAACAGCAAAATCAATGCAACAAAATTCAATGCTCTTTAAAGTTTTTTATCGCAAGGCCCTAAAATTTTTTTCTAATTTTCTAATATACCAGCTCTCACTTTAAGCGGAATATAAATGCCCAAAATCCCTTCCAAATTTTTAGGCTTTTAAACTAAAAGTAAAACTGATACACACAAACCTATAAAAATAAAATTATTACTTAAATGAACTGATTTAAAACAAAATAAAATAAAATATAAACATAAATAAACTTGCTAATTACTTTAACTTTAGTATTATCTTTAATTTTGTTAATACTAAAATACAGATACTAAAATAACTACATTTATACTAAAAGATTCTAAACAACTAAAACTAAATAAAAAAAAATATAATTTGATTAAATAATATAATTTGATTATTATATAATTACATACTATATATAATTAACTACTAAAACTTTCAAATTAAAATAAAAACTCAAACAAAACAAAAACTGATCCAAAATATGTATAAAATCTGGTATCTCAGTGATACTAAAATAACACTGCTTTCTTCAGCCTGCTTGTCCAATCTTGTTTTGAACTTTTACATGACTGTTTGTATTTGTATTCTTCTCAGTATGTATCATTCAATGTTCCATGAAATTTCGTGATGAACGCTTTCTCATAAACAGAAGAATCAAGTTAAACAAGTTTTAGAAATAAAAGAAAAAGTACAGATTAATTACTGCACTCAAATGGAAACAAAAGGGATAAAGCTCTTCCTGGTGTACTGTAGCTGAACGGAATCACTTCTTACATTTGAATGCATATTAAACAAAAGCCTCGGTAAATCTCCCCAAATCCTTCCTCAAAACTATGCCAAATGGCTCTGTAAGAATTGCTCAAGCAAAATATTTACTGAGGCAGCTCAACTAGAAAGTCAGATCAGCACAATTTGGCAAGTTACTCAAACTCAGACATGGGAACATAAGGGGGGGTTGAAAGGATGGCGGCCTTATTTACTATGTACTTACATTTAAATTAATCATTTGTTACAATGTACTTATTGTGTACATACATGTTTTTACATTGTACTTATATATTAAAAATACCTGCATGTTATTATATCTGTAATTAATTTTTGTAATTACATTTATAATTACACTGTTGACCCATCCCTTTTTTATTAAAATGATAAAATATGTAAAACAACCTGAAGACAGCACATTGCCCTGCTGATTCTGTTTATATATATATATATATATATATATATATATATACATATATATATATATATATATATATATATATATATATATATATATATATATATATATACATATATATATATATACACACATATATATATATATATATACACACATATATATATATATACATATATACATATAGTAGGGTCCGACTTGACTCAGGTTATACATTGCACTGTTAGCACAGACTAAACAAAACTGCAAAGGGTTTCTGAATCACTGCTAGATAAATATACTAAATATTCATTACGGAACACTTTTCACAGTATATAAAGCACAGTTTTCCAGATGACATATTACTATTATACCCCAATGAGCACCTTTGTTGCACAGAGAACAAGTCTCACTGTCTGGGGAGCATTTAAAATTAAGGACAAATGTGAAATTGTCTATGGAAAACATAAACATATTAGGTTCATTAGGCATCACAAATACATTAAATTAACATTTTAAATAATGCAAATGTCTTTTGTTTCATCCATCTCTCCCCAACGAGGTACCAGCTATAGTAGTAATTAAACAGTGCCGCATCCTCAGTTTCATTAAATGACACAAACCGCTCGGTTAAGCGCCTCCTCATCTGGAGGGGTAAACCCCTGCAGTCTTTTCCTTTTGTTTCTGTCCTTGATAGTGGAGGGAGCCCAGATTAGCATAGCTCAATCATTACAGGATTGGATAGAGGCTTTTTTCAGCTTGATGATATCTTTGATGAGCTACTGCACAGCAAGCAGAAAGCCGCTTTGCATATTAACAAAGATTTCAGGCCCAGCTGAGCCGCTCTCACATTAATTCTCACAGCAAAGACTGATGTGCAAACAGAGTCTTTCCATAAACGGTGCATCTATACCTTAGCAATCAAGCTTTTTTCTCTCTCTCAGTGAGTAAAGAGAAGGTCATTTGACTTTGCTTGTGAACACTGATGAGGAAATGATGGCGATACTGTGTCCACATAAATGTTTACCCTTTTCAAATCTGTTTTGCATCTGGAAAGCATCTAATATCCGTACATCATTTTGTGGATGAAGGATTTCCCATCAAAAAACAAAACAAAACAACCTATCAATGGCACTTTTCTATTAAAACCGAATCCCTGTTGTTTTTTTGTAAATCGCTCAAGGGACATGCTGCTTCCTACATAAATCAAAGTAAAACAATCACTGCAGCTTCATATTCAAATGAATCTGAAACTCGGTGATATTTTAAATGGGGCCAGCTGTCCACTTCAGACTCTGTGTGAGGCTTCATTGACCTGTCAGGTCTCTTTACCCACCGCAGTGAACAAGAACACCAGCAATTCACATGATGAGGACTCAAGCAGGCCACTGCATATTAATTCTCAACTTAGGATTTAAATATGGGGATACTTTCCTCAGATGATACCTTCAATTCATTACATATGCTAATAAAGTCGTGACTGATGTGACAGGGCACAGGGTAGAAACTGGGTGTAATTACGTGAAAGAGGGGCTAACAAAGGATAATTTTGTTTAAAATTGCTGCCACATTCAGCACTCGAATGTCAATTATGGATTGACAAGAGTCCATCCATGCAGACAATTAAATGTTCCCCAACAAACCGACGGGAGAAATTAGCGTTAGACATTTTAAAGTCATTTAAAAAAACTCAGAGAAGAAGCATTAGGAGGATATATATAAGAAAAATCTTCTTTTCAAACAACTGTTATTGGTAACTAAAACTATTAAACATTTTAGTTAATTGAAATAAAGCTCAAATAAAATATAAAAAGAATTAAATAATCAAAAACTAAAACTAAATGGAAATTAGAAATGCTGCATTGGCAACTAAGTGAACTTTAAGTACTAAAAATACTAAATAAAATATAAACAAACTAAATTATAAATCAATTAAAACTATTTATGAATAGTTTTATTTAGTTTGTTTATTTTTTTTTTAAATAATTAAAGTAGCCTATTCTAAAGTCATTTTAAAATCCCAAATATTAGTTTTAGAAAATAGATTCAGAAACTAATAAATATGTCAAAGGTACATAGCAAAATCTAAAAAAAATTAAATTAAAAATGAAAAATTTAATTAACTTATTCAATTAAGTGAATATAAAAATAAAAGCTAATACAAAATATGAATTAAAACTATAATATTCTATAAATAATACTAAAATAATACTGTTTTTAATATCTGTTTTGCTGGGTGAAGTATGTAATTTCTGTTCCACTATGGCATCAAACAGAATTACAAAAATAAATGCAAATGAATGCAAACAAACAAATAAAAACAACTGTAACTGCTACAATGCATCTCGAACACTGCCCCACATCTGTGATTGGTTGAATAAACAAGCAGCCCCACCTCAAATTCACACAATGTTAGAGCTAAAGGTCAAGGTTTTGAAAAGTCCTTTTTAAAGCAGGGAAATGAGAAAGTATTTCCTCATCTAAAATATTAGACACTTCACCTTTAAAATGCCTTTGTTCTCTAGCCATGTTTTGACGTGACCCCAGACATTTAGCGTTATTGTACCTGTGTGGAAAAATATGCTCACTTGCTCACAAGAGGCTACTGCAATATCTAGTGTCAGAATCAATTTTGAACAAGCACACAGAGTTTGAGTATTGCCAAAGCTAACACATATTCAATATCCCAAAAAAAGGACTTAACATACAGTTGACCGGACCTATTGACTAGATGGAGGTCAGAAAAACACCTCAGCATTCTTAAATAACTGCATGTGGCTGAGTGCATATTCTGGAATATAAGTGATGACAGGTTAATCCAGGCCCCACTGAGGATGAAAGTCCTGCTATGACAGTAGTTCACACTCAACAACAGGATGGAACCAAGTCTGCTTTCTCTCTGAGCGCTCAGTTTATCTCAGCTAGCGCTCTGGAATGTCCCACCACAGACACTGATGTGTTGAATAATACAGCTCTCCATACTGACTCATGACACTGGGACTAAACCGAGGCTTCCATAGACTGTGCTCATAAAGCAGGAATATTAAATCCAGAACCGTGCGGTATCTCAATGGTTAACAACCATTTTAATTGGAGGGGTGGTGGATATGACAAGTCATATGAGTCATGACTGAAAAACGCTTGGATGTCAATCTTCAAAAAAACAAAGAAAGAAAAAGCTTTTGTTTGAATAGGGAAAGCGTATGGAGAATATAAGGACAGATCGAGGAGAAAATGTCTTGAATTCACTATTAATTAATTAAATCTTTGGATGTCTCAGGTGTGAGGGTCAATGCCAAATAAAATGTGTCCCTCATAAAGAAAAGGACAAATCTTTTAAAAAACCTAGTTCACTACATGTGCCAAGGTCTTAAAAAAATGATGTACACATATGGTTTTGAAAAGCTTTTATGCCATTTTTAAGAAAAGAACATTTTAAAACGTCATGGTCATCATCTTAATCATTACTTTTACAAAAAAAAAATTATATTATGAATTATCAAATCATATTTTTTTACTATAACACATGACGCTTTACAACCTGAATTAGCATTACAAATATTTAGGAGACTTAATAAAAAAAATATATATATAATATTTTGTTGTTGTTTAAATAAGTATTTGATCGTATTTTATACTGTAGTGAGTTCTTTGATATTTCATTTAAAGTTAATACATTTTAAATGTAATAAATTGCATTGTTATAAATGTGTAATTTCAAAATTATAAATACGTTTTAATAGAAACATACATTACATGTTTACCACAAATGCCTGTCAGTATATTTAACAGTACACTTAGATCAAAGACAATAGGAGTAATTATGAATTATACAGTATATGAATTCTATAACTAGAACTTAGTATAAATTTTAACTATAATACATTTTCACTTAAATGAAACTAAAATACAATGAAATTCCCGAAAACACATTCAGTCTGCAAATACTCTTTTTGAAAGTATGCTAAATGCTTCTTATTCACAAGGGTCTGGCCCTCTATGATGTCATTTCCCCCCCATTGTTGTACTGCATGTTTGTTATGATATATAAAATATACCACAAAGAAAAAAATCGAAATAAATTTTACATAAAATTATAAATAAAATTATAAAGATGCTCATGATAGAAAGTTGCGCTCAAGTCATTAAGTGTTGTCACATAGTCACTAGTTTCTGAACAGAGAGCGAGAGAAATCAAAATACAACGTGACATATGTGCTGCATGTCAGCCGCCATGCTAGCATGTCACTGTAGGGTCAAAGGAGTCATTTAAACAGGTTAAGAATGATTCAAACGACATAATTATGTGATAGCTGCTGTGACATGACAGGTGACCTTCCAGTGAAATTAAAGAACAGGAGACTGTGTCTTTCTCACTTAAATTTGAAGGACGTCCTATGGCAGTATTGGAGAGTTTCCATGACCTTACAGTCTCTATTCATCTTGGACAGGCAGAAGATGCTCAGTTGCACTGTATGTGTAAGTCATCCCAAATGCAGACGCTCTTGCCAGTCAGTGGGATGATATCCGGAATAGTCTTAGGAAATATGATGAGACCGGGGTGTGTCAGAGGAGCCCTCATGCGCGCATTATAAATCCTGACAAGTTCACCGCAGCATATCTGCAGATATAATACTCCCATAATGACATCCTCACCTTGACTCATTCCTTATTCCTGGCAGTGTAGAGGTTTCCGTGGGACTCAAGTACATTCAGCTGAATGAAATGAAACTAATGACATGCGGTATTTGTCAAGTAAAGAGACAGATGATAAGGCTGTGTGCATTTCACATGCATAAACAGACTATATGTGATTTAGACTTTCCACAGCTCTGTGTTTTGGTTGTTGTCATAGATGAAGAAATGATGGTGTGGTTCGGTGCAGCACTTGCAATAAATCTTGTGAAAGCAATATGATTTCACAATATATGGCACAATTTTCCTTTTAAACGTGTGATTCATTATTGCTGCAATAGCAACTCCCAAAAACATCAAGAATTAACTTCTTGTTATGCTTGCATCTATCTATTGTTCTATCTCTCTATCTATCGTTCTATTGTTCTATCATTACATCTATTGTTCTACAGTATCTATCGTTCTATCAGTCTTATCTTATAAAGTTATGCTTTCATAAATATGTACAACTTAACACAAAATTATCTTAACCAAACTGTTCAACTTTACTGCAAAATGAAGCACTGCAATTTCTTCTAGTAATGCAATTATTAAAATTATATATTAACATCAAATCTATAGGTGTGTTCTCTATTGATTATAAAACACATTCAGCTGTAGATGCACAAATATGCTAATGAAAAAAACATGTTTATTGCAATTCTTCAACAGGAAGGTTTATATACTGTATATTGTGTATATCTAAATGAAATAAAAATTGTTATCCAACACCTTTTTGTTTGTTGTGTTTGGACAAATGTTACATAAATGCTTTGATTTGTGTAAAAGCTTTTTTTTAGACATTTTAAAGTATTGGTTGGTTGTATTACAGTTTTCTGAATTGCTAAAACACATTTCTTGAAACCATCACTCATTTTCTCAAAATCTTAAACACAAATCCAAATACTAACACTAAATTCACGAAACCTCTGACTCTTCCATCAAAATCAAACAATCACTGCAAAAGCATTTCACTTGCACTCACAATCAAACAGTGCTCTCAGATCACACACACATGAGTCAATAAAGAAAACACTACAGAGAAAAATGGAGAACACAGCATCCAGAACATTACAGAAAAAAGTATATTGTATTGAGAAAACAATTTTGCAATTGTGTAAAAAAGTATAGCAACTGTAAGGTGAATATATTTTATAGGCCTATTGTATGTACTGCAAGAATAGGATTGTGCTGAATATTGAATAGTACTGAATGTTTGTATATATTCAGCACTTGGATACTGCAAAAATACTGCATTCCAACTGCAAAGGCCAAAAGGTCAAATAAAACTCTGAATGAATAGCATGTTAAAGTTTACTCAAATACTGTAAGTTGTGCAATTGTAAAATCAGGGTCAATGAGAGACTCATTCTGTCTCAGCATCATGTCTTTGTGCTTGAGTCCAGCCTGAGGACTTTGTCCACATCACAAGTAATGTAATCTTTTTTGCTAGACAAAGAGAGAAAAAAAAACTCTGTTCTGACAGATCCAGCCTTGATAACACTCTCTAAACCTTACTCTTTCTCTCCTCATCCTCCTCATCCTCCACTTCTTACATGTACTCTTCCTCCTCTTCTTCTCAGATTGTGTCCATCTATTGTTCATATCATCATTCAGTCACCTGTGCCACTTGTGCACTCTGAAATGTCTCATATTTTGTACAGTTGGTTTGATCATATCATTAGAAACAAGTGTTAACAATTTTGAATTGTTGTGTGTAAACGATGACAATTGTGCTTTAGTTGTGTTTAACTTTTGCCGCTTGTGTTTAGCATTTTGCAGCACAAATGCATCACAGTGTGATAAGTGTTTCAGTGAATGAGAATGTGTTTAGGTTTTTGCAATAAGAGTGCATGAGATTTGCAAATAGAGCTTAACTGCCTGAACGTGTTTAAGGTTTAGCAGAAAGAGTGCTTTATTTGCCAAATTGGTTTAAGCTATAGTGAGAATTTGGTTCAGAGATTGGGTTTTAGTGTTTTAGCTATTCAGAAAAACTGTAACTACTGTGAAAACATTTGAGAGTTTGTGCACATTGTTTTGAGAAAATTATTTGCATGATTTGTAATTTGTATGAAATAAATGAAAATGTACAATCTGTTTAGGAGAATTACAAAGTGTTCCGATCACTGTGTTAACTGTTTTGAGAACAGTGATCTGAGTTTGGAGACGTGTCAAATTAATTGAGAAAAACTGTAATGATTCCTTAATTTCTGTCATGACAACTCTCGGAGGAATTGGCCTGGTAATGCTAATGTATTTGGTCTTGGCGGAATAGATCCACCCTGCGGCAGAGCAAGTACCGACTTTTTACTGCCAATACATCCACAACATGCTGCTGTGAGCATGTAAGAAATACTGCTGTTGCAAATATAACATACATGAAATAACCCCCCACATAGCATACTGTACACGAATCACCTCGTAGCAGATCTATACAGATGGAGCTGGGGAAGGTGGAGGGTTTCTGAAGCACGCTGCAAACTGCTACAGCAAGCACTAGTCATATATTTGAATGTTGAGCTGCGAGCTCATTGGCCACCAATACAGGAGAGAACCAGTCAGCTGTGCCATGTGATGATGTCATTAGGTCAGACTGAGTTAGACCCATTGGACTGCACCATCTAGAGTTTGATGGCACAACTCTGTATATACTGAGATTGATTCACAGTGAGATTGTTTCATCTCATTGAACATTTGTAATGTTATTGCTGTTATTACTACCATTGTATATTTGTTAATATTACTCATGTAGCCTCAATTCAGTTTGCACATCTGTTACTGTTACTGCTGCTATTGTTACCATGTAGTTGCACTAAATTTGCACATTACTGCACTATTGTTTTTTGCACATAAGTTAATACTGTACATTCGCATATATTTCTGTTTTACACATTCTATATTCCTACTCTATCCTCATATATATACAGTAGATATATATAGTCTATATTTCTATTTTCATAGTCTATATTCCTTCTACTGCAGCATAGTTTTTTTTATTATTATGTTTCTTACATTGTATGTATGTATGTATGTGTGTATAGTTTGTGTATGTGTATGTATAGTTTTGCACTGTCTTGGCATTCATTGTGGACAGCAACGTAAGAATTTCATTGCTCAGGGAAACTTGTTTATGACAATAAAGGCTTTGAATCCTTGAATATATATATATATATATATATATATATATATATATATATATATATATATATATATATATATATATACACACAGGATATGTAGATAGATAGATAGATAGATAGATAGATAGATAGATATGTGTGTGTTTGTTTGTTTGTTTGTTTGTTTGTTTGTTAATATCATAAATTATTAATGAATTCTGATGCAACTCCCCCCAAATTTTATATTTTTCATTAATAATTTGTGACATTTGTAAAATAAAAAAATAAATAAAAAATAAAATTAAATTAAATAGTAAAATGATAAAATAAAAATGTGAAACTATTTTTAATTTGTTTTTTTTCTTCAGTATGATATCAGGACAATGCACCATCATGACACATGCCTCCTCTTTTGTTTCCAGTTTGTAAGGGATTAAAATTTAAAATATCATTTTGCTCTAGGTATCCCTCACCACAAAACACTAATGCACACCAGTATGAAACGCTAGTTCGATGAGATACAGTGCAAACAATGGACGAAAGGGGCTGTTTGATGGACGTGAGCTTAACTTGAAAGGTACACAAACAAAAGGTTGCTCTTCACCGTGCCCTTTGACCAACAGGAATAAATTGCCCTGGGCTTTCTGACCTCTCCATACCACTATGGGTTTTTTGGCTGAACCACAGTCAATTTCACCGTGTAATGTAGATCAATACATCTCCACTACAATAAAAATGGTAGAAGGATGGTCCGATAGGTCAAAAATCATTCTTTCGGTGTGGAAATGAAGGAAATCCGCTCAGCGTATAATGGGTGTTACGCCACGCTGCTTTCTTTGTTCTCAGCTTAAGAATTTCCTTTATAATTGCTGTATCCCTCAACAGCTTTATTTATCTTTACGGTTTAAAAAAGCAGTGAGGGAACGCGCACAAGAGATAAAGCTTTCTTGAAAAATCTTGAATAATTTACTCAAGAGTGATGCTCTAAAAGGGTTTGGCTGATTCAAGGTTCAGATGTATGACTGTGAATCAGAGACAACAAAGAAGTCAATTCTGAAGAGTACCAGAGGCAGCCATGAACCTCAGGCAGAGATGTCACAGTTATTGTGTGTTGTGTGTGTCTTTAGAAACCCTGACAGCACAGGTGGGGGAGAAACACAGTAGGGCACAATATGACAGAGAGAGTCAAAATGAAAAACTGCAAGAGCTGCCTATTGCTCATCTAAAGGTCACTGCACCAAGGTCAAACTGGGAAATAAATGAAGCTGACGGATGCTCTTAAAATCTGGTGGTGCCATCATTTAATTCGTACCTGGATTTTAATTGAACCTCTGCAGTGACAGCATGACAGATCCACAGTGAGGCTGATGCCTCTAGTTGGCAGTATGACAAGCAGGAGGGGGCCAGTGCACATCTGAGGAAAGAGAGAAACCACAGAGAGAGAAAGCACAGCGAGCTGATCATCGGCACTCGCTTTAGTTAAAAATTCATCCCTTGCTCATTAAAACAACCTTCCCTTTGTCTGGTTTACACCTCACTGCATACATGGAGAAGCAAGTGCCAGAGACTGGATCTCATATAAATTCTGTGTATTTCATTGTTTTCATTAAAATCTTTAATGAAGATTTTTTTATACAATTCTTTGTCAAATTAACTGAGTGAAAGCTGCGATTTCTCAGTGAAAATTACTTCACCACCATTTTTATAAAGAACAAAAATGTTATTGAACCATAGCCTAGATATTAAAATAAAATAAAATAAATAAAATAAAATTATGTAATGTTTTGTGTTTGCGTGTGGAACGCCTTTTCACAGGTCTGGATCCTGTATTGAACAGTTAAACTATTAAAAAGCTATACATCTGTACATATACTGGGACCTTGATTAATGACCTACAGGCATACAGAAAGCAAATTGTGGGTTTTTGAATAATCTGGAAGATAATTGGTAAGGATGGTGAGGGAGGATGATCAATAGTGTGTCTATAAAGTGCTGGGGGACATTGATTTTCTTTTACTTTAATTTGGGAGAGCGGACTGGGAAACTGAGGGGAGGGTCAAAACACACTGTAACAAAGATAGGCCTAATATCTGATGAAAGACCATTAGGAAACGTTTACAAAGGACAAACAAAGGAGTTACACAGAAAGTCTCAATAAATCCATATAGATTAACCATGTACTGTAAAAAACAAAAGTGTTATTGTTAAATGAAAATGAAAACTGACATTATTTACTTACCCTCATGTCATTCCATGTATGTATGTTTAACCTGCACCAAAGGTTTTGTATATGATTTGAGATCTGCAACATAAGCAAATATTAGTAGTGAACAGTAACGTTCATAACCAATCATATGGCTTCAGTAGACCTGACATAGACCACACAAGGATTACACATTATTTAATGGTGCCCTTGTAATTATACATTTAAGTACTGAGAAATATTAATTAACAACATGTACTTAGGCCTACTTACTTCTGTTATTACTAAGAACATGAAAGGTTAACAAGGACACTGTAGAATAAAATGTTACCCACAGAAGTTGTATCTAAAATAAAAAGAAACTGAATTTAATTATTATTTTTTAATTTTATTAATTTTTAATTTATATTTTGTTACACTATTTGTAATGTTCTAAACAATGGAAAGAAATGGAAAAATTATTTTTTTCCTAAATCTTTTTCCTCAGGTCTTAAGAGGATAGTAAACATTTTATTGGGTAAAAATTGTAATAAATATTTCAAAAAATGATACTTATCCAGTAAATCACAAACATCTGGAAAAGTCACTGGGCCTTCAAATATTGTTTTGAACAATGAAAGGCCTTGGAGTCAAAAAGGTTGAGAAATACTGCAATAAATTTTGTAACTACAGTAAATCCAGGTAAAAACATTTTTTACAGGAAATGTATTTAGTTTAACAAAAGTTAAAACTTTGTTTTATATTTTGTTTATTATTTTCCTTGATTTTTTTATTTGATTTGATTGAGGTATTGAAAAAGGTTAGGGCTTTGCATAGCACATCTTCTCTCAAGTCCTCCACCATTAGAATGGATGATTCATCTAGTGCTCTCCTGATCAAAGCCATCATGATCTGCTGTGAGTGAGCCCCTGTGTCACAAGCTCCACCAACTGGCCCACATTTAAATATAGCAGGAAGAAAGCAAAGACACTAGCTTAACAGGAACACACCCCTGATCAAACACTTAGCCGAGTAACTGCTCACACGGCACCAGGGGAACACACCGACACCTGCTGCAAAGCCCAGAAACATTTCCAGCCAGACTTACATCTAAAATTCAAAACCGAGAGCAAGACTGATGGATCGGGAACTGCTGTTTCATTTATTTTCTGATGAGAGTATATTTTTTAAGTTTGGCAACACAATAAGGTTTATACATTAACAGTTACAATAAATGAATGTTGTTTTGCTTAAATAATAATAATGTTAATCTATAAATATATACTACTGTTCATTGTTAGTTCAAAATCAATTTTTTTGGTTTAAAGGTTTTTATGGCAATGTCACACAATACGAAGACGATGCAACAGTGTGAAATGCAGAAACTTGTTGTTTTAAGAGCAAACTTGTTTTACAGCTTCTTTCCATCACACATATCCAAGGAAATCCCCTGAAGGATGTTCTTATTTCAACTCATGCTAACGGCTGTTGGCGCACTCACTCAAACACACACACACACACACTTGCTCATAAGCTGGCTGCAGCTGCGGAGGATTGAGTCCTGCCAGATGAAGCATTTTCCCAGAAGAATATGGGTCTGGAGAAACCAGGTCAGGGCCAGTCCATTAGGCTGAGCAGGACTGGACCAGCAGGGCATCACTCTGAGAACAGCGGTCATTAATGGCTGCAGCTGAAACATGGGCGTTGCCAGACGTTCTTCGTTTATACAGATAAGTTTTGTAGTTTCCTATAAATGTGTCCTTTAGGGCTGTGTATCACCAGCAAAGTCACGATACGATATGTACAGTATCACGATACAGGACTGCACTGAATTTCACCCCAGCAGAATTTAGTAAAGCAGCTGTTTGTGACTATTGTGACCATCAACATGTTTACTCATTCTATGATCAAACTCAACAAAACTAAATATATGTGAATGCATATATTAATACTAGACACCCTAAAGAACATGTGTACCAAAAATCTTTGTCATATCTTTATGATGACATACTTTACTAGCCTTCTGTTTTGGAGCTTTGATGCAGCCATCATCTTCTCAAGGTGCAAACAGGAAATAAGCTGCTCTGGTCATGTGACAATTTGCACTAATCATGTGAAACTGCACATATTTAATTGAGACCCTTTATTTTTTCCATATTTGCAGGAAGTGCACTAAAACATCAGTCAGTAAGGTTTTTAGAGCTTTATAAATGAAAACCTTTTTTACGGTCACTATTGTGACTGGTGGGATTAAACGGGTTAAGCAACAACAGCTGATGGAACGCCAAAAACCATGCGATTGCGCATGCGCAACTTTAAATACCACTTCGTGACGTGTACATTGTAACGGTCTACTTTGGGAGTACAGGTAATTTGACAGATTAAAAGGCGAGTATATTTTGCATGGTAAATCTAGGTTTTTAGACTTATTGGCATCACACGAGACTAAAAACTCTTCTTTTGACAATAAGTTGTCATTTAATGCCAAAAGCACGCTTTCTCTTGGCTGTTTTAATGACATTTTTTATTAGCTAATGATAATTGATTGGATGTTTCTCCGTCCTCTCGGTTGTTACTGTTGCGTAGTGATTTTTGCACTTTTTGGCTACTGCAGTTAACAGTTGACGTCAGATCAGCTGTTGTTGCTTAAAGTCGCTTGAGTGCACCACTGACATGGGCTTCTTGAAAAAGCACATCGCTCTCTGCCAGCAGGTTTCACTTCCGGAGCGGCAGGATACAGTGGTTTCCACGGTAACCGCAGTACACAAAGCTGACGTGCAGCGCTCAGGTTTATTCAGTGAAATCATAGCCTTTTAAAGTTTAATCGTCATATTAATCCATATTGCAATTCCTGTCTTTTACGTCCACAAAGACCTCTTATAATTTAGACTTTTTGTACCATTTAAGAGTTTTTATGGCCTTAAATGTAAACAACTTAACTGAAGACCCGCGGAAACCCTAACGTTAGCTCAATGCAAACATTTCTGTCATGCACTTGGCAAAAAGATTTTGTTGACTGAATTTTACCTTTTGAAATTTGAGGCAAGCGCAACTCTGGTGTGATGGCGATTTAAATAAATTACAGATTTCCAGACAATCCAAACATATGGTTATTCCCTTGAACTGGGTAAAAAGATAAACTGTTTTACCATCTTGACTGGAAAATACTGTTTTCATGGTCAGGTTTTCATTTATTATTTGCAAATGTTAGTTATTGTTTACATGAGAGTGCACGTCCCACTACTTAAATTAACACGAGGAGCGGCTGGAAACTAGCGACCTCTCCTGGTTGGAGACACAATTAACATCATAAACTAAAAGCAATATTTAAGTAGTAAAGCAAATAAATAAATAAACAAACACTTGATGAATTAGGCTACACTTTTCTGAGAATAGAATATTGAAGAGGAGATCGCTAAACTGCAAGCTTACCAGTGTTTTCAGAAAGCAAGCGCATTCATCCGCAGTGGAGAGAGCGCGCGTGCACATGGTTGCCAGGTTGGCAAAGATAAGTGGCACACTTATACAAGCAGATATTTCCGTGTTGCGCAGGTGGGAAGCTGGAATTGCGTCTGTTTATATTATGCAACCCAGTTGTGTTCCTCTGCAGCCAGATTAAACCTTGTTATACCTCTTATGCTGTATTGTTTTTTGTTTTGTTTTTTAGAAACCTCGCACTTTTCTACTCAATTTTAAACGTTGTTCTTGTATTCAAAGAAAGCGCGGTCCACTGCTGCACACGTGCCACAATGTTCAAACAGAAACAGCTGTATTGATGTCAAATCTCTGTGACGATACATCGATACTAGTGTCGGATACTAGACTATACTAGTGTCCTTTCTGAGATACAGCCAGCTGTTCCGAGATCAGTGTGTGTGAGTTTGTATTGTATAAATGAGCACCGCACTGCTAAATCAAGCATAATTCTTTGTTTTAACACAGGTCTCTCCAGAATTAGTTTTTAAGGTTTAGAATACAGGACACCCTCGTGCTTTTATAAGTAATTTTTGCTTAATTTCAAACACCTTTTATGTACAGATATTTACCCTTGACACAGAACCAGACTTTCTGTCTTAGACTTATTAAGTCCAAAATAATATAAATATGAATCATAACAACTATGACGATCTACACAAACATTAAAATAATGATAAAACCTTGCAATATTTAGTGTGTAAAAATAATGAATGAATATACTTTATTATTATTATGACTGTCCCACAGTAGCAGAGTCATTTCCACAACAATAAACAACTTTGTTCAAAAGTTAGTGTGCTTGTTTACCGATGAGATAAGAGTGTTGGTATAGAGCTTGAAATAAAATAGATCAAAATAAAATATCAGCATAAAAATCACTAATGACTAGTGTTGTTATTGTTAGCTAAAACTATTAAAATCATTTTTCAATAATTGAAATAAAGCAAATAAAATAAAATACAAAATTGGAAAAAAATAATTGTCAACTAACTGAAATTAAGAAATTAATATAATAATATAAAGAAATAATATAAAAAATGAAACAAATATTAAAATGAAAATATACAAAATAAAGGCTTATTATTAATATTATTATAATACTATATAGATACTATTAAAATAATTTATGCAAAAGTTATACAAATATTATTAATGGATATGGGTCTTCAAAACAGAAGAAGCCACATATAAAACATTTTATAATTAGAAATATTAAAATGTAATTTCCTTCTACCACCGAATTTGAGATATGATGGAAATAATTCAGTGCAATAATAATAATAATAATTGTGAGGAATGATCATGAGAGAATTATCCTGTAATGTACAGTATGTACAGAATGTCCATATTATTGGCGTACTAATTGAATAAACTAGCGAGAAAAGTCTGAAAAGTGTTTTTAAACAGTGTATTTTCTGAAAGTCTAAAAGTTGCCAAACGTTTGGCCAAAAGTGTTCATAGTTAAAGAAACACCATCAGTTTTGGATAAAAACCAAAATGCAGAAAGAGAAGGACAAACAGCTGATGATGTTTGTGGAAGGTCATCTTTTTCCTCTGAGTAATATCTAGAATAACACTTTCAAACATGTTAAGTCTAATTTTTCAATTGATCATCCAGACTAATATGATCTGACAGCAGAACTTCTGTACTGTACACTTTTTACAGAAACAATAACGGGAACTACAGTGTTGTAGCTGTTCGTCTAGCAACCTCCGAAACAATCCCACAGCTGTTTGCACTACTTTCGGAAACTCTACATCAGACCTGTCGAATATTTGTGAGGTCATTAGCTCAACCAAAACACCACACACTAATAAAACAGGGGGGATTAAGAAAGCGCCACACACCAGAAAGTTCTTGAGAGGTTCCCCAGACGAGGCTAAGAATAGTCCAGACAGACTCCAAACCAAACAAACCATTAGACATTTCTATCTCACTCAAGGGACGCATTGGGTTTAAACACCTGCAAGGTGTTAAAAGTTCAATATTTTATTTGCGTGCCTCATAATGTAAGATATAACACTATTCCACTAAAAATACCCGGCCATTCCCAAAATGTTCCTTATTTATTCATCAAATTAGCAACCCGCTCACAGGGTAGCACGTAAAGTTAACAAACAAGAAACAAGCAAGAGATTGAGCGAGTAGCATTTGTTAATGTTCTTTCAGGGCAGATCGTCTGGAAGATCCATCTGCTAATGAATGATGAATCTATGTGTACGGACCGAGGAAGTGACCGAAAATGATGTCACACATGATCTCCATGACCACATTTGTTTGTCACATTTACAGTCTTGTCGTGTCTTTCACTCGTGGCCATTTGTCTCTCAGCTGCTCCATGTTCTGCTTGTGTTCTTTTGGCACCATGGTGGACTGAACTGGAATGAACCCAGAGCTGCTAATGCCCATATGAACAGATTCAAACCTCAGCGGTCCCAGTGAACAGGAAATGGTTCACTTAGTGCAACTCAAATTACAAGTGATGAATCAGCTGGATTTGGATTCAGAATGCAAACAGGGAGCAGCTGGGAGCATATGTACTGTACGCACACACACACACACGCACACACACACACACACACACACACACACACACACACACACACACACACACACACACACACACACACACACACACACCTTCTATCATCAATATTTTATGTAATACTGGCTCATGGACTATGATTATTCAACAGATTGATTTTAAGGTGAGTTACAGTGTACATATGTACTGTATGTAAAGTAGCAGACAGAATGATTCAGAATAGCTAATTAATAGCTAATCTGAATAGCTAATTATCTGCTGTCTAGTAAGATCAAAGAAGGGGCTTGGCTCAATTACATATAAGAGTGTCACAATAAAAAAAAGTAAAAAACACATGGGATGTTCTTAGAAATGTACTAATGTGATTAAAAAAAACTACCATTTTCAGGAAATTATTTTAGATATTTACTTACCCTGACACACAGTCATGAGGGCCCACAGAGGTCTTCTCTATGATGTTTTTATGCTTTATATATATATATATATATATATATATATATATATATTAAATTATATATTTTAATAATAATAAAAATATTTAATAATATTTTCATTTTTAATTCAGAAATTAAAAACAAATTTATTGGAGATGTATTCAAATCATTGCAGTGAGAATGTATAATTGAATAGAATGTATATCATGCCACCAAAACCCAACACACATCCAAGTTTCAAGATAAACTAGCACTTCAATATCCATTATGACAGCAGATACAGAAATGTCAGACCATGAAGCACACACCTGAAAATGCTAATGTTTTTATGAAGGCCTGACAAGGCTTGGCATTGTGACTGGTTTGTTATAAAATCTCCTGCAGGAATTTTGCATTACTTTGTATATTTAATATTTCAGTCTTTGGCAGGTCTTACCTGATTTATGCATGTGATTTTACCTGCAAAGCGTATTCTTTAGTGTCCCTGGGGAATGCCCCCTCTGCATGTGCACACACTAGCCCTACACTGACACACACACACACACACACACACACACACACACACACACACACACACACACACACACACACACACACACACACACACACACCGGACCTTCATTATCTGTTCTCACTCCTCCTGCACCCCCCTCTCTTCCATTTACTTCATTAAAGTGCAAATCCACTATTGCCAGTATGAATATAGCTCAGACAACATTCAAACTGCTGGGGCTCTGCAGAATTTTAATACATTTTCTCAGTGCTCTATTCAGTCTAGCCAGGATCCTGTGTATGAATGTGCTTTAGAGAAATATCAGCGTTGAACTAAGTGATTAAGCTTATTCACCACACATCCTAATTTCAGTTTCTCAAAACAATTTGAACGAATAACACCATGCAATGGATTACTTGTAATAGCATGTAACTTGCTCAAAATCCTCAGATCATCTCTCAAAAGTATTTATGTCATGAACATATCAGTTTCATTAGAATGACAAGTCCTTGTGTCATTGATCACAAACAAGATGTCAAAATGCTTAGTCATGTTGTCAATACAACAGTTTACTCTGTCAGTATTTCCTGATGTAAACTATTGCTACGGTTTTAATGACATAGATTGAACATACACAAATGCATTTTCCTGTATATGTGTATGTATATGTATATGTATATGTGTGTGTATATGTATATGTAGGTGTATTTTGTATAAAGTATATTTATTGTATAATGTAAAATGCAAGTGGACTACTGTAACATGAAGCATTACATTACAGTTTTTTCTCGGTCGCTTTGCTGCATTTCTTGAATCATCCTTAATATTTGCAAAGAAGTATGTGCATTTCTCAAAACAATTTGTACAAACAGCTCCACTCAATGGATTACATTTAAAAGCCTACTACCTAAAATCTTTAGTTCATCTCTCAAAAGCAAGTATTTATGTCAATGAGCATATCAGTGCCATTAGAATGAAAAGTCCTTGTGTCATTGTTCACAAACAAGATGCTTAGTTCAAAGTGCAAGAACAATGCAAGACTGTTCAAAATGCTTAGTCATGTTGTCAATATAACAGTGCACTCTGTTAGTATTACCTGATGTAAACTATGGCAACAGTTTGGAAGGCAGTTACTGTATTGAAATGCAGGAGGCTGCATTTCTTATGTATGCCATATATCCATTTCAAAAGTACAAATTTACACACGTTCAAAAGAATGAGAAACTGCTTTTATGATGTGCACAAGTGACTAGATGATGTGGAGGTTGAACAAGTAGTTTTTAAAAATTTTAGTTCTGATATGAGAAATGTACTGTACCAAAGCAACTTAGAAAAACTGTAATAATATTTAAAATAGTTTTTAAAAAATAATCATTAAACATACTATAACAATAATAACAAAATATTTTAATTTCATTTTTATTTAGGTATTTATACATAATCAGGGACAATGCACATTAATAATAAATAAAATCAATATAAATTGAGCCAAATTTAGCCATGGCTAATATTCATCTGTAGTCCCAGGGCAGGTTGTTGCATAAATAGTAAGAACAAAAGAAGGAAAGAAGGATGGATAGATAGATAGATAGATAGATAGATAGATAGATAGATAGATAGATAGATAGATAGATAGATAGATAGATAGATAGATAGATAGATACTTGTAGTATAGTATAATTAAAAATAAGACACTTTCACATCAGACATATTTTCTGAAAAAAAAAAAAAAAGTTATATTACACAATTTTGCTAACCAAAGAAAATGTATATTATATTTAAACAAAACAAAACAAAAACATTATTACAAATTATAAAAATCCAATGTGAAAAAGAAATATGAACAAGAATTATGTTTATTTGCAGGCACTGGTCGACTTGCTTCAATGCAGCAAAGGAACAAATTTGTGTAACATTATCTACACTTGCAGATTGCAAATTTAAGTTCACTTCATAAGGCTTGGAATATTAAGTAAGCTTTTGAGAACGCAGTAGTGATTTTAAATCCATTACTCTGTTTTGTGTTTCTGCTTGAGTATGTTTTCTGAAGCTCATCATCAGTTTCCACTTCACCAGTTTAATATTCAGCTCCCCTCGCGTTCATGTCGGTGTGAGGCACATTAGTTGCAGATGACGTGCATAATGTTCAAAGCCTTGACTAGAACAGTGTAATTAAAGAGATTGACTTTTGTTGCAAGTATACAGGATGCTTTGAGCCTTTTGAGCTGCAGGCCAGTTCGGCGGGGTCATTAGATGATGTTTTTTTTTTCTCTCTTTCGCCTTTTCTTCCAATAAACAAATTTGTCATACAGAAACACAGTACAAAAACAGAGTAATCATGTTAGCGCTCAGGAAGGAAATGACTTGTACCATGCCATTAGTGTTTCAACAAGGCAACACAAGAGAGGGCAGAGAGAGAAGCGAGAGAGGGAGGGACAGAATGAGAGAGACCAAGGACGGGGAGAGAGAGAGAGAGAGAGAGAGAGAGAGAGAGAGAGAGAGAGAGACACAAAGGTAGAAAGAGAAAGATATAGAGAGGAGGAGGATACATACAGAGAGCCAAAAAGAAGAACGGTATACAAAGGGAAAAAAAGTGAAAGGAGGCAAGAAGTGTCTGCAGGAGAGGGGTGTTTAGCTCATGCATAATGCATCACGACAGAATTTGAATGACTTCACTTGCTTTTTGGCTTGTCTTATCTCATCACCTCTTTCATTCTTTCTTTTGTTTTCACTCTTGAGCTGTCGGAGGAAGACAGATGCAGCAAGGGCTAATGCATCCCGAAACTGCTTTTGTCTGCCGAGAGAAAAGAAGAAATAGAAAAGAGAGAGCTGCAAATTAAATTTGTGCCAAGACCACAGATGATGCATTTTTAACTCTTAAATGTGGGTGTGGGAGTTCTGTAAAATAAAAATAAATAAATAATACTGATTCATGAGACATGGGATAAAATGCTATAACCTGCAATTTTTTCCCTAAAATAATAGCAATGTTTTCCATTAAATTCACTTTAAATTTTAAACACTTTAAAAACGACTGCCCCCAAATAGTTCTGGTTCCAATTGGCTTCCATCATATTTTTGTGTACACAATGGGAACCAAAAATATTTAGTTATCAACATTCTTCAGAAAATCGTCTTTTGTGTTCCACAGAAGAAAGAAACAGGTTTGCAGTGACATTAGGGTTAGTAAATGAATAATTTTCAGTTTTGGGTAGACGTCCTTTAACACAAATGTACCATTTAATTTAGTTTTGCTTATCCAAAATTATTACATGATCATTCACTACTGTCCTCAGACCATATTTCAGTAATTCATATAGATTAAAGTATAAATGAAACATATAAATGCAGAAATTAAGAGAAAATAGACCCTGCTACACCCTGCCACCTCACCCCCACCACAATATATAATTGCATATACAATTTTTTGTGTCTTTGTTAGTCTTGTTTTGTCCCAGTAGCCAAGAACCAGTGATAAATAATTCTCCCTTCTGGGTGTATAAGCTCTTCCTAAGAAATATGCCAGCGGTGTCAATTATTAACACTTACGAAGCATAAATATTCAATGAGCTTGATGCCCCATTTCAAGACGCTGATCAAACAAACAACAAAATGAGGGGAAAACATACAAATATGCAAACTGAGCTTGTTACATGCATCCTTCTAAATTAATAGAAATGTATTCATTTCTCTTCATGACACAAATATCATCAAAACTGAAAGGGAAGAAGTGAATGTGTTTACAGCACATAATTTACAATACTCAACATAAAAATGTTGCACTTAAATACACACACAAACTATTTCAGCAAACATTTTACATCAGTATATTGATGCACAAATATTAATATATATATATATATATATATATATAAATATATAAAATACTAGCTCCTAAGTGCTTTCATTTCTTTCAGGTCCTGCTTGCAACCAGAGAGTTTTCTATGAGCTATTAACTCTCTCTCTTCTTCTCCTTCATGACCCAGTTCTTGAGGGGAAGCTCTAAGGAACTGAGAGGGGTCCAAAGACAGGGCAAAGCATTATATTCTGGTCTCTCTCCTGCTTAGTATCTAGTTTTGCACCTTAAGCCCCTTGTGTCTTCCTGACCATGTCCTGGCCCCGTGCCAACTGTACTTGTGCCATGTTTAGACACAGCCAGTGACATTCACACTCTGGTGTGTACAGACTAAGCTGCTTCTCTGCTCTGACGACATGACTGTGAGATGTTCAACCAGAGCTCCACTGAGACAGCTTCCAGCACTTCGAGGCAAATTATAACTGAGCTCCTGCTGAGCCACCCCAGGACATGCAGTCTGGTTCAGGAACAGATTCTGTGTTCTGGTCCTCTGCTGGCCTCAAACTGTCCGGAGGCTATGGAAAGCCTATTGGTTCTGCCTCTGACAACTAGCTGTGGTCTCTTTTTTCTGTACAGTGTTTCAGGCATCATTTTTCAGTCTGCAGGGAATCCCAAACATACTGTACCAGGGACTTATTGCTAAAAAGTGGAGACAGGTGCAGTGTTTGGGAAGCTGCTTTTACCCTGTAAAGCCTGACATATTTTTGTTGAACTATTAGACAAAATATAAAAGAAAGGTTCTATGTTTTGTATCAAATTGAATACAACAGGCTTTATGGCTCATATGGTGTGGTATAGTATGAATTAGGCATGTGACAGTATCAAATTTCATGTTGCGATTAATTGCTAATGCTTTTATCGCTGTATACGGTATTACCACAACATTGAAATTTAGTTGCAAAAAAAGTGTTGTCATAATAAAGTATAACAGGTTTTCTTATAATAAGAATAACTGAACATTTAAATACAATAAAACAATACACAAAAATGTATAAAGTAAAAACAAATAAAAAATCACAGATTAAAGTGCAAAAGAATTATAAAGACCAATCCATCTGCATTTTATAATAATATTTAATTTGTTAACCTTAGTTAATGCTTTAACATTAACAATGAGCAACAGTTACATTTGCTACAGAAGTTATTCATCTTTGTTTAAAAATACACCTGTTAGTTCATGTTAGCTTGGGTTCTTTAAATAAGACAGAAGCAGCTTTTGATTTTAACAATGTTATGAATGTTATGAACTATTGCTAACTAATAGAGCCTTAATGTAAATTGTGACTGTACAATAACTATTTAAATCATTTTCAAAAAATATCTTGTGCACATTCAATATCGTGATGTATCACATTATCAAATACCGGCACATGTCTAGTATGACTATGCAGCTCATACTTGACAAGGGTACAAAAACAACTCTATATTATTCAGAATCCTACGCTGAGCAAAAATATGCAGTTTTATGACCATTTTTATTGTGTGGTGAAACACAAAATGTAATGCAATACAGTGATTATGGTGAGATGTACAAATAGCTCTTGTACTACTCTAAACAGCCGAATTTAACAAAATACTAAAATGCATTGCATGAATCAGTTGTCAAAATTATGGACTTGAGTCTTGTCTTTTGTGTTTCTTTTTCCTGTTTGCCCGTATTTGGTTCTGTGCCTGTCCTAGTTTAGTTCATTAATATTGATTCGTTAGTGCTCATTAGTTGATTCCCATCACCTGTTTGTCATCAGCCGCCTGCCTTATTTAAAGTCATGATTTGGTTCTAGTCTTTGTCTGATATTACATTTGGTTTGCTGTGTTTATACCTTGTCTATATGGATTACCTTCTTGGATACTATTAAACTACTTGTGGAATTTAGCTTTGTCTTCGTGTGCCATTCTCAGAACAAAGCGTGAGATCAGTAAATAACTTTTTTATTTTTTTTTTATTTTATAATGGTTCATGTCCAAATGAACTGATTCAGTAAAATGAATCACACATTATAACTGCATATGAGAAGACATTTTACTCTCTCTGCTTTCAAGCTGTGTGTGCTAAATGTCAGACAAAATTTAAATGTAACACTTTTTTTTCTAACTAAAACTGCAATAGTTCAAAAATATTTTTAGAAAAGCAGCTGAAGCACTGTAATATTATTCAAATATGTTGTTGTTAAAAGCATTTTTAGTTATTTACTCACTAACACAGATGTACAAGAACTCATCACTACAGGGTCAAAACTATACCATGTGTTTCCATTATGCTCTGACCATCTTTTTGAAAAATACAGAAGACAAATATGAAGCTTCTGAAATATTTACACTCTTTTTAATATTTTAATATCTCTTGATGTGACTGTGGTCTTAGCTGTGTAAACCAAAAGTACTCTAAACACACATTTGCTCATATATGTTCAGTCAGAAAAGGTGAGTCATGAGCTGATTCACACAGCTTTATTGGCCAAAGTTAAACATTCGATTTGTAGAACAGCCTGTAAATCACAGAGGGGCATTAACCGCTATAATAAGCAGTTATAAACTTTCACAGCAGAGCTGGTTTCCCAGTGTGCTCCACGTGCGTGCAAGCCTCCCTTAGTGTTTACATTTCTCTGACAGATAACTAAAGCAGAAGGCTTACATTGAAGTTGATGCAGGGTGAGTTTGCCATGCTCCTGTCCTGTGAGAGCTGCTGGAGGGGAAGAGTGGGCCTCTGAAAATGGGGGTGTCAAATGAGGGTGTGATAAATGAGGAGCACTCTGATGTGGAACACCATTTGTTCAGAATGACACAAATGCCAGGTATGGGATTTTTTCGGATCACCTAAGTGAAGGACGGAAATGGAAGCAGCCTGAATTAACAATTTTTAAAAGCACTTAAAAAAAAAATGCCTAGAGATACATTTGGCAGCCATATCAGTATCAGCCGAAGAATTTCACAATACAATATTATCGTTATTGGTCCAATAAGTAAAATGTGATGATATATTAAAGACAAATTATAGCCACAATCACAATGGGATCTCATATTATTTTAGATGGGTTATTTATCTTTAAACACAAATAAAATATAGTATAAAATAAAAAAATGCAGTTTTTTATGCATAGTACAGTCAAATTTTTTTTAAAATTATTCCTTGTTATAGACATTTAAATGTTGGCCAATCTGTTAAAAGATTACATTAAAAAAGAGTTTGTTTTTGCAGTTGTATAAGTCTAAAAATTAAAAGCTAATTTCCTTTCAAAGTACAGTAAGCAATGTTTAGTATAATTTGAAGCACATAGAAATCTGAACTGTTTTTGCAATCAGTCTCACAAAAACGTAGATTGGACAATGTATTGGTTACAAGTTCCAAAATATAAATAATTATAGGTTACTGGCATTGACTAAAATGTCCATATCAGTGCAGTTTGGAGTTTTAGCTCTGGATCACAAGGACACAGGTAAGACAATAAAAAAAAACAGATAGATTCTGCTATCTAAAAAGATCATCTTACACTGTAGAGCGATTTTACAAGAAAATGCTATTCAGCCTTTCTACTTTCACATTTAATTTGATGTGCTAATTGCCATTTCTTCATTATCTTTGAAATTTACTAGCACTCAATCTCTGTAAAATTTATGGATAATGTTCTTTTTTCCCCTCAGCTTTAGTTTATTTCTAGTTAGTCCTGGCTGGATACATGTCAAGCATAACTATGCTGTACACTATCTGAGATTAAATGGTTTAGTTTACGCTTAGCTGACAGACCCAAAGGTACAAGATGGCAGGTCAAAGACAAAGAAACAATAGGCTGATAACAAAGGTCACCGTCATCACTTACAGCAGAACAATAGACTGACACATGAAGTATTGTGTAGGAAGGCATGGTGAGATACAGCCAACACATGAAACTTGATGAATGCAGTGAGAGAGGCATTATCTTGTTATAACATAAATTGTTTCACTGAGCACCTTTTGTACCCTAGCAATGGTTCACATAGATAAGAAGAAATGGATTCATGCAATATCAGACTCTGACAGATTTCAAGAAGCAGAAAGGCTTTTTAATAAACCAAGAGATGTAGCCACATTTGGCCTGGCCTTGCTAGCTGTCTATTCATTCAGGCCTCTTGTAACACAATTTTCTGTTCACACTGAAAGCAGCATCAACTCAGCCAATCAGAGCTTTGCACTCTCTCTCAACACACTGCACAGCTGAAGAGCGTGAAACCAACAACACATAAGAACCTTATATTTTCATGATTCTTTTGCAGATGGTATATTTCTTATTGTTTATCTTGTGGAACTTGAAAGATTTGCCATGCACAGTAATAGGAATGTGCAGTGAAACCATCATCCGTATCTATACTGCAATGACAAAATCTGTTTCTGTAGCTCTATTCAGATAAAAAAAAATGTGGGAAGAGCTTAGAGGGATACTCCATCGCAAAATGAAAATTTTGTCATTATTCATTCACTACCCCCATGTCGTTCCAAACCCGTAAAAGCTTTGTTCATCTTCGGAACACAATTTAAGGTATTTTGGATGAAAACAGGGAGGCTTGAGACTGTCCCATAGACTGCCAAATAAATAATAATGTCAAGGTCCTGGAAAGTATGAAAAGCATCGTCAGAATAGTCCATCTGCCATCAGTGATTCAACCGTAACATTATGAAGTGGCTGACACAGAAGAGTGTACGCCGCCTGCGTACTGCTCAGAATTGCCAAAATGGTGCTACGCTGATTTGGAGAGACACAGAGGAGAAGAATTGTTGAATAAAGTTACTTTTGTTTTCTTTGTGTACAAAAAGTATTCTCGTCGCTTCATAATGTTACGGTTGAACCACTGATGGCAGATGGACTATACTGATGATGCTTTTCATACTTTCCTGGACCTTGACTCTGTTATTTATTTGGCAGTCTATGGGACAGTCTCAAGCCTCCCGGTTTTCATCCAAAATATCTTAAATTGTGTTCCGAAGATGAACAAAGCTTTTACGAGTTTGGAAAAACATGGGGGTAAGTGATTAATGACACAATATTCATTTTGCGGTGGAGTAACCCTTTAAACTCTAACTTGTTTCCAATTAGCCAATGGAAAATAGCAACAGCCATCAGCATTGTTTCAATGCTACACTTGACATGTTTGGATACTGGAGACATGCTCAGTGAACGCATATGCAACACAGCCATTTGATTCCAACATGAAATCAAACTGTGTGATTTCACAAAGTTCACAATTATAATGGCCTCACCACTGCACTGTATTTTTTTTATTCAAAATATAAATATATATGAAAAATACTGCTTCATCCTTTATTCTTCAGCTTGCTGGATAGCCTGTCTATTTCATTATTCGTTTTGAAGTCATTCTTTGTGTCTTTCTTAATAAGTTAGTATACATTAATATGTGCATACACTAGGCATTAATATGTTTCTCAGCTTCCAAAATATATCTCTTTAGATGTTTAATACACTCCCATTTTTAAAAAAAAATGTAATGTTAAAATTCAAATAATTTATGTTCTTTTGACCTTTTTTGTTTCCATCAAAGAATCCTGAAAAAATATATCATGAGTTTGATAAAAATATAACAAGCCCAGCTGTTTTCAACATTTATAATAAGAAATGTTCTGAAGGATCATGTGACACTGAAGACTGGAATAAACAGAAGATTGCTGAAAATTCAGCTTTGCCATCACAGGAAAAAAAACATTTTATACATACATTTTTAAATTAAAATACAATAGAAAACTGTTATTTTAAAATGTAATAATATTTCTTAATAATCAAATAAATGCAGCATTAGTGAGCATATGACACTTCTTTCAAAAACATAAAAAAAATCTTGAATCCAAATGTTTAAACAGCAGTGTAGGTATGTAAAAATAAGTGAGGGCAGACTAGTGCATCACCCCAGCATTAAAAAATCAAATCAAACCAAAATCAAACAAAGCTATAAAGTGACAAGTAAGATATACTGTTAAACAGCAACACAGGATAGTCTCTCAAACAGATACCACTTTTAAACAAGTCAGAAGAGAGGAACGTTATACGGCTGATTTAATGGAACGACATTCTATAGCCACATCAAAGGAGCCCTGCTCAGGTTCTCTGGTGAGTCAAAACACCTCTGGCTATTATTTCAACAGGGTTTTGAACAGTGTACAGTTACAACAGCCCTGCATACCAGCAGTTTCTTGTGTAAATATTTGGTGATTCGGTGGGAGGGGCGGCCTGGCAGGAGGAGAGAGCGCGCCACGGCGAGTCCCAGAAGCAGCACGCAGGCCACCACAGAGGACGGGCTCAAGCCGTGCGGTTGCCTCCCTGGTAAGGACCACACACACAAAGGGCCCAAAGAAGCCAGGCCACCTCAGCGAAGCTGCAGAGAGGCAGACATGTTTGACTTGGAGAGCTGAGGAATGTAAGAGGGATTATTCGACAGTCTTGGATTGAAGAAGATACGCCAGTTTTATATGGATGCAATGAAGACCACACTTCTGACAAGTCTGAGCCGATAACGTGACTCAAGCTAAATCAGAGGCCAAGTGTTTGTTATTTCTGGAAGAAATTGCAATGCCACTGTGAAAACTGAGAAGGGTGTATAAAACACAGGAATTGCACAAGAAAAAAAAAAATCTTAAAGGCATAGTTCACCTATAGGAATACATTACATTTTACAAGATACTAAAAAAGAAACATTTTTCAAATTTTAATAATATTTCACAATATTATGTTTTTTCTTCATTTTTGATCAAAACGTGCATCTTTTGGTGGATTCCTATCAAAATGGTGTAATTTACCAAGTTCTTTGAATGTCCTGTTAAAACAATAAATGCCACACCTTAAAGGATTAGTTCACTCCAGAATTAAAATTTCCCGTTAGTTTACCCACCCCCATGTCATCCAAGACGTTCATGTTTTTCTTTCTTCATTCATAAATAAATTATGGTTTTTGAAGAAAACATTTCAGGATCTTTCTCCATATAGTGGACTTTAATGGCGGCCAACAGGTGGAATGTCCAAACTGCAGTTTTAATGCAGCTTCAAAGGGATCTACACGATCCCAGCCAAGGAATAAGGGTCTTACCTAACAAAACAAAATACAAATTTATATACTTTTTAACCACATATGCTAATCTTGCACTATCTCTGCGATGCACGTCCATAACTTCAAACATGTTGGAAAGAACTAGTGCAAGACGAGCATTTGTGGTTAAAAAGTATATAGATTTTTATTTTAGAAAATGACAGATAGTTTCACTAGATAATACCGTTATTCCTCAGCTTGGATTGTGTATAGCCCTTTGAAGCTGCATTGAAACTGCAATTTGGACCTTCAACCCTTTGGGTCCCATTGAAGTCCACCATATGGAGAAAAATCCTGGAATGTTTTCCTCAAAACCTTAATTTCTTTTCGACTGAAGAAAAAAGAGATATGAACATAATGAGCAAATTATGAGGAAATTTTCATTCTGGATTGAACTAATCCTTTAAGATACTTTAAAGAGACAAAAACCTAAAAAAAATAATAATAATATATGACTGACACAAATTTTTTGAAAGGTAGTTTATTTTCTTCTGTTTTGAAAAATACCTCTGTACAGTGAAAGCCGATGTAGGATCCAAATTTAGTTTTGGACCCCACTTTCACTGTATGGTCAAAACAAAAGTAGTTTTGGAATGACATGAGGGTGAGTAAATGATGACAGAATGTTCATTTTTGCCTGAACTGTCCCTTTAATTTAAGGTCCATCTTCTGGTTTCGCATGTTGAATACACCATAGTGGCCACAGTGAGGGAATCGGTGACAGGTGTCGTCCTATCAGCCACACTCTGGCTGTAGGTGTCACGTTTATTATCCCAGGGCGTATGCGGTAATGATCGGCAGGAAGCATGTGTGCATGTGGGTGGTGTGTCTGAGCGGTGAAGGAGTTATTAAGCGGATGATGTCAACACTCAGCCTGCCTCATGTTGCCTAATCAGGCCTGCGCTGCCCAAAGCCTCCTACACAGGGAGGTCTGGGCTACAGTCCATGTCTGTCAGTCCCACATCACCACACACCACTGCGGAGAGCACGCACACACACATGCACACACACTTTCACCATGCCACACACTCACATCACTAACCACACTGTCAAACTACCACAATTGACACAGATTGGCTGTTTATATGCAAACCATGTCACACTCGTTAAGTTTCTGTTGATTCACTGGACGAAACAGGCTCTTCCTGAAGGTGCATTCTGTGCTGTAACTTCGTCTGCTTTAACAGCTGAAGAGCTTTGATCTGACCAGTATCATTTAAGGGTAGGATTGCGTATGTGGGGCAGAAGATGACATCCTGTGAGCCCTTGAAAGTAGACAGACATCAAACAGCTGCAGAACAATCATTAATTCCACTGCCGACGGTCAGACAGCCAAGACCTTGACAGCACCAGTCTCACGTCTTCGTCACTCTGAGCTTTTAAGAGCAACACAGAGCTGGTGTCTGGAGCAGGAAGAGTCTGAACTCCACTTTGATGGACTTCTACAGCCTATCTGAGCAGAGTTCTTGACTAAACTTGACAGAAAGTGGCAGAGGACTGCTGCCGACACTGTGCTCCTCAGATACATGAAAGAACATGTGGAAAAGGAGAGGAAAGGTTGCTGCTTCAAAAAGCCCTGTGGAGGTGTTTGACATGAGCTGTTTTAATCCTCCCTGATTAGAGACTTGGAAAGGAATACATTTTGAATATGTTTAATACTTAAAAATGTAGAACTTTAATTTATAATCCAATGTGAGTGTGAAAGTAACTTTTTTTTCGCTTGCAGAAAAATGGTGTATTCAAGTGCAAAAAATGTAACGGTGTTAAAGTGTATTAGTAGTTTTAAGCATGCTGCTATGTTGTTTCTTGGGTGTTGTTAGGCTGTTCCGGGTGGTTGCCAGGTCATTGATATGCGGTTGCTAAGGTTTTCTGAGTGTTTATTGCAAGATTGCTATAAAATGTGCTGCATATGTATAGTACTAAGGAGTTCTAATTGGATTATGACACATTTCCAAGGTCTACTGGGTGGTTTATAGGATGTTGTTAGGGTGTTCTGGCTGTGTGGTTTCTGAGTTGGTTATTTTTTGTAACATTGCTATGTGGTTTCTAAGGTGTTCTGAGTGGTTTTTGTGTGGCTGCTTAGTTGTTTAAGTCAAAAGATCCATTACCCAAATCCATAGGTCTGATCTGTAGATCTGGTTTAGGTCCTTCCTTAAATGTATGGGATTTTTATTTTCTTCAGTTTTATCTTACACCAAGCCAGAGTCATTGTTCTGAATGTTCAGACAAATAATAGCACACCTCTATTCAGTGTCATTCATATCTGAGGTAATTTACTATTATGTTTTCTATAGCCAAAAAATATGTACAAAAAAAATTATAGTGGTGTTTGGAATTTAGAAAGTGGATTTTTTTTTCTTGAAAACTGGTGGAATCCACTGCAAAAATGACTAAAAACATATGGTCATAAGAAATGTCTGCAACAGAGTATGGGGTAAAATGTTACACACAGATTTTCCACACACGCATGCTCTCATACAAATAAATCCTTGCTTTGGTAACTTTCTCAAAGACATCCCAGAATAAGACAGATGTGAGCAGGTGCACCAAGTTGGCACTGAGAAAGAGACTGACATCACATCCACTGGAGTTAATATAACAAGTGTAACTCCAAATATCCCATCTTCCTCTTTTCAAGAGAGATTTGTTTATTATTATGACGTATAGATGTTCAAGGAGTGATAAGGGAGGGCAATCTGGCAACCACAATGCACAATATTTTATGTTTTTTAATATTGTTTACATACTGGGTAAAACATTATTTATTTTAGAGATACCTTGCAATGAAACACATAAACTATCAGAGATGCTTTCCTGGAAAGTCTAGTATTCCTGCCAAATTCCCAGAGCAAACTCCTTAATAGTCAACGTGTACAGATAATGGTGTGAGAGAAGGTTTAAGCTGGTTTAAGGAAGTTTTGACTGAAGAGTTATAATAAAATATAAATATTGCCAATACATAAATGTTACAAAATAATCACAATTTTATTAGTATTGCCACAAGATATAAACAACATGTGTTAACATGATTTTATTGTGAACCTTTTATGTGAAGATATACCCAATCTTATATCCAAACAAAATTGCTGCAACACCATTAACCCTAAAATGACTAAAGGGAGGACAACAAAGTTATGTAATGCCTTATATAAGCTAAAAGTAAAAACTGTTAAAAAAAAAAAAATATATATATATATATATATATATATATATATATATATATATATATATATATATATATATATATATATATATATATTGTACATGGTCTACATAAATAAAAATAAAATAAAAATGTACAATACATTATATGTTTTATATATATAAAACAATGTTCTGAATGTTACTTGGAAAAAAAAAAATCATGTTCTTTTGCTAAATTATTAGTAGTTATGTGCCAAAACATGCTACTGTATGTCATATTTCTAACCATAAGGAAGCACATCTGATCTCAGTCAAAGCCAGACATCAGAGGTGTTTGAGGTGTTTAAAATGTCTTATTGCTCCATCATTGCAAGTCACGAAGCATCACAGCGCAATGACCCGACTGTACAGAGGCGTCATAACAAGTGTTGCATAAATCATTGTGTTTCTCCTGGCAGGCAGCAGTGTATCATGAATGATTGATGTCTGGCCCTTCTCCTCCACGTCCTAATGCATGCTCAGGGCTCTTTTTCCTGAAATAACAGTTTTGATGACCCCGGGGCTGGGGGGTGGTGGGGGGTTAGACAAGAACACTCAAGTTGGGTTATTTCTGTATGAAATATTGATCGCCACTGATGGACCATTACCATGTAGAATAGGATGGATTACCACAGAGAAGAGAAACTATCTGAGGACTAGCGATAGATAGACGAAGGGAATTAATGACAGGAGATCTGACAGGAGAAAAGCCACCATGTTGATAAAAATACAGAAAACAAGTGATTTAGGGAAAAGCAGAGATGTTAACTCATGGTAGGGGCCTCTCTGCATCCCTCTATGCTTTCCTCTCTCTTTCTTTTCTCTTTCTCTCATTCCTGCTAAATGCACCTGCTGCTGGGCTATCAGGACTGAATAATTGGCAGATCAATTAAGGGCCAGTGTCTCTCGCCTACCCTGCGTTTTAGGCACCACCTCCAGATCACCTGCTGCTCTGAGCTGGGCTTAAAATCAAGTCATTCATGATACACAGAGTAAGATACTTACTGGTGGATGGAAAGCACACTCATGAACAAATTATTAGAAATGATCTTTTGAATCCAATTTGGTTTCATATGGTTTTGAAAAAAAAAAAAAACATTTTCAAGTTTTACCCTAAATGGATAATTCAACCAAAAATAAAATTATCTTATTATTTACTAGTTGTTCCAAACCTCTATGCATTTTAAAAACACAAAGGAAGATATTTTGAAGAATGTGAGTAATTAAACAGTTACTGGTCCCCACTGACTTCCATAATTTTTTCCCCCGTTCCTTGGACGTCAATAAGGACCATCAGCTGTTTGATTAAACAACTTCTTTAAAATATCTAAATTCTTTTGCGTTCAGCAGAAGAAATAAATTCATACAAGTTTGGAACAACTTGAAGGTGAGTACCTGATGACAATTTTCATTACTGGGTGAACTATTTCTGTAAATGACTCATTCCTTCAAATGTCAAGTGGTGTAACCATCAAGTAAAAAGTCATAACATTCTTTTTTATACTCTTTTTTCATTATGATATTAGGATAGTTAACAGTCTAACATTTTGACTTAATGCCTCACCTCAAAAAATGTTCAATACAAAAATTAAAAACATGCTCATTTTAGTAGATGTATTCAAGTCACTGTATGTATAAAATAAATATATGAAACACTTAAGGCATGGTCACTCAGAATGATAACTATAAAGATAACTACGATAACTAGTGTCCACACCAACTCACAATAATGTTCGTTTTTATCATTCGTCAGCTCTAAAAAAATCGTCCCAAAACTGATTCCACTATTGTTCCTCTGTGCTGTTTTTGTTGTGGTGTGAACTTTTTAAAACGGGATCTTTATCACTATCGTCCTTGCAGGACTGGTGATATGTTACAGAGAAATTACACAAACTAAGTAGGCCTACTCAGTATTATTAACTAACTACATGTGCTTACGGTTAAGGTTAGGGTTTATTTTACTGTAGTGTTATTTACTTGACTTGTAATTATGCATAATTAACTGTTATTACTATGGTAATTACATGTAACATGTAACTACAGAAGTGTTATCCACAAAACATATCTAGGTTGAATATACACTACTTCCCAAGGAAGAAGAAAGAGCAGCACAGCCTTATTCCTTTAACTGACAATAATTCTAGTGGGCAACAGCAATCGCATGTTCACAGGTCATGTGGCTGCGGTCACATGCTTGTCTGAGAGTGAAGCGGGGACCACCCTGTCTGCTCCACTCACTCTCAAAGCAGACTACATTTGAAAGCACTTGCAAGGTCAAAGCTAGGTGTAAAAGGCAACGTGACTGTGATGTGTGAAGAAGTTTAAAAGCCAGACGAATGCCTTGTGCTCTAATCCTTCTTTTCAAGTGCTGGGTTAAGACAGACACCTTGAACAAGGAGTTTAAGTCTAAAAACAACCTTCTGATTTACCCTTCCTCTGCATACAAATGTGACTGGAAATTATTTAAAAAAAGAATCCCTACAGCTGCTGCAGGCAAACACGGAGCTCTTATGAGTGAAATCAAAAGATATTCTGACACTGCTTCTTCAAAAAATCCTTCATCCTGTGAATAATTTTACAGCTGATTAGCTGCAAAACGGACATTTGAATTATACTGGACTGGAAAGTAGCAGCAGGAATTTCTGTCTTTATTCAAAGCAAAACGCTACAGCACCAGCATCAGCAAAACAGCAAGTGAAGTGAATCTGCTTACTATCTGGAAAAATGATATGCTTGTCCAGTCAAGGTGCTTATCTGACACATTTACAATAAATTATTCAATGACGAGCAGTGGAGGGTTGTGAATAACCTCATTAGCTCATGATATTTTATGCTACAGTGTCACAAGCTTTCAAATAAATGAATGTGTTGACGGAGCAGGAAGAGAAAGCAATCCCTCAGGGAACAAGAGCTCCAGACTTCCTTTAGTGCACGTGTCTTTTGGGGAGGGATGGAAAAATATAATTAAATAATATTGTACTGTACTAGTATTACAACATCACAGTACAAGCAGAAGAGACTAGGGAGTGTCGTAATACATTTTGTTTCACTGCCTGTAACTTTGTTTTTGTGCATCATCTCTCATATATGATTCCCATATTTATCTGGTACAAATTGAAGTAGTTATTAATTAAAGTTTCTTCTTCGAATGAATGGCAGTGCCACTTCTAATCACATTTCTTTTGAAGAATTGAGGATTATTTAAAACAGAAAACAATTTCCCAAGTAGACGTAGGGTGGTGCAAAATTCAGAACTGAAGAATTGCTTCCTTTTAGTTTGTGAGTGTGAATTTGAATTGAACTGAATTGGCCACACCCCACAGCAAGCTGAATTGGAATGAAAGACAAATTTACCGAACTGCGATTCAATGAAATTCAACACAATTTTGGGAAATTGTTCCATCCATCCATCGCTCCAAACAAGGCTTTTGTCAAGCCAACAAGTTAGTCTGGACAAACTTTACTTGTCTAATAAACAAGTCAGCTGAATTTCCATTTGCTTTAATTATACTTCATTCTACGCTGCTTATACCTCAGTTCAAATGCATTTTCTTAAAGCTAAGAGACAACTATTTTTAATGATGACTTCTGTACAGTTCTTTATAAATGACATTCCCTTTTAAAGTTTCTGAACTAAAGTGCCTGCAATTTATCACTTGCTATTCTGTTTATTTAAAATTTTAAGCCGGCTACATTATTGAAATGTGAACATATGGGTCTTTAATCCATTATTGATGGTAGTCAAAATTTCCTTCTAAACGTGTCCCTCATGGTGTTTTTTTTCCCCCTTTTGATGAAAGAAAGAGCACAGCTCGGCTGCTGGCATGCAGATCACTTTCTCAGGACAATCTCCAAAGAGCTGTTGAAACCATGCCAAAGTACTACCTAAACAAAAATAATAATAAATGGACCTAATTCAAATAAAAACTTATTTTGTCCACTTTTGCTGAGTAATGCACTAGCTCATCCCTTGTGAAAGCAATATTTCCATTTCAAACCATAATAAAAAAGTATGCCTTCAAAGCATTCCCTCAACCCGAGCCAGAGACTGAGGAAAGTGATTGGTCTGCATTAAGCCTTGTCAGGACAATGGATGATGTTTTTTCACGCCCTCTAAATAGATCACCGTATTATACTGTTAGTAGTAAACAGAATCCAAGAGGGCTTTTAACCTTTAACCTCCGCTAGATTATTCCAGAATAATGATCAAACTCAGTGATGCTACCAAGCTCATAGAGACTGATTTACACCAGTGTTATTTTAGTATTATTTACTGTACTGTATAAACTATAATAAGTACTTTTAATTAGCTTCTATTTTATACTTTCAGCCTTCATTTTAATTGTCAGTAATATATTTTTATTTAGCTTTAATGTATTTAGATATATACTTTTAGTACTTTAACTTGCATTTATTTCAGTTAGTTTCATGCAAGTTTTTAGAGTTTAATCATTTCAGCTTATTTTATTTCAGCTCTTATTACTGAAAACGATTTGTAATCATTTTAATTTTAGTTAACGATAACAACACTGATTTACACAGCGAATGACAGAAGAACTGTGAAACACTGGATGACCTCAACAGATAGCATTTCTCAGTTCAATCAAAGAATAACGATGGGAACAGATTTGTGCTAATCCTGGCATAACGAAGCAAATACTTGCTAATTAGCCAGCTGACCTTTTTCAGCCCACATGTGACATGTGTTCATCTCACATTACAGCATTTCAATAGTGGACACTGGGAAGTTTTGTAACACTATTGGTCACTACCATGTACGATGACCACCCTCTGTGTGATGGTTTATAATTTATCTGGTTTAGAATTTGATTTGTGATAATCCTAATGGATAGTAAATTACTGGTATCATGATGAAACTGGTATGTAGCAAGTGTTTTAGAAAAAGGTAACAAATGGAAAGTACAATAATGCTCCTTAATTCATACGTTCAATAAGTCTGACAAATAGATTTGCACGAGATTTTAGAAATAAACATAAAAGAAAATTCCATTCACTTTATATATATTATGATATTCCATCTGTCTGGTACTATCAAGGCTGTATTTTATTCCCCTCCAGATTCGCCTGCTGCCACATGGATCGTATTCCATCTTGTTTACACCTGCTCAGTGGGTCTGTTTAGTTGTGCGCCAATTAGGACCTAATTAAACGCTGGATCCTCAAGTCGAGCTCAGTAAGTTTTGAACCTGAGTTCATCCTTTGATCTTCTCTGACAGATAAGGTGTCTGTTCTGAGTCTAAACTTCCAGTTGGAGAAAATCCAGTTCATTATAAAAACCCTTTGAGGGATGAGGGGGAAAGAGGGGGTGTGGGGGTATTTATGGCTAAAGAAGCTCAAGTGTTAAGGATCTATAACGATCCCCTCATGTAAGTTTGGGTTTTCCACCCCGTGAGCAGAGATGACAGAAGGAGGATACAGCTGCTGCAGGATTACAAATCCATATCAGTCCACCCTTTGTGCGCCAGTGGATTCTGTACACTCGATAAAATTCTTTGAAAATCAACCATTTCGGGGCTTTTTCTCAGTAACTTTCAGTAACTGCCTTCTGCTCAAAACCTTTGAAATCCTTTTAACTTTAAAAATGTAAAAATTGCTATGTCCTACATACTGCTAAAATGCCAAACAGCATTAACTGAACTTTCAAAGTCTGTAAAGGGAACTGGAAAACATCTAGTCAGCTGCAACGCTACATTCAAACAGGAGGATAAATGGATTTGTTACTTCTGAAAGGAAATGCTATATATGTACTCCACATCTGGAACAAAAGCAAGTGATTTTCTTCCATGCTAGGTGAAAAAAACCCTGCATTATCCAGCCTTTCCTTGTCTCATCTCAGCTGATTTGGTTTGCTGGTTTTAGAAGGATTTGGATACTTATCAGCTAGGAAACTGGATAAGGAACCAGCTAAACCTAATTGTCATTTTGGGAGACCAAATAGCTGTTTTCTTTTTTGTTCTGACTTTCGCCTTTTCTCCTCTGCTTCTCTTTCTTGTCATGGATCGGTGGCAATTCCCTGAACAATAAAGACAAACTGGCACAGTGGTTAACAGTGATGTGTAAGAAAAATGGCAATGACACACATCATTCGTTTAGTTTGCCTCTTGCCAAGGTGTCCTGTGGCTTCAGCAGAAAAACAGAGCTCATTTATATGCCATACAGAGGGAGCAGGTGTTTCAGCTTCAGGCTAGCTTAACATCAGTTAATGCCCCTCAAACCCCCTGCAGGCAAAATCATAAGGATGGTCTGGGGGAAAAAAAGACAAATATAACATATATACACAGACACACATAGCTATTTGCTTTGCTGCTCTAGCTGGTGTCTAAGCCTCACAAGAAGGTATTTTCGATAAGTTATTTGTTTCCTGTGCAATGTCTTTTTGCACAATGAGGATTCATATTGTATTCTAATTTGTAGAAGTCAAATTAGCTTAAATTGCCAGACATTAAGAGTGCTCAAATTGATATGAAATGTGATAATTTTATTATTCTAAAGCATGCACAATCCTCAGTATCCATTTCAGAGATTAATAAACAGTGTTTTGAAAAACCTTTGGTGTGCACTGAAGTCACATTTGCTCACATCAGCTCTTTTTTCTCAATCCTTTTTTCTCTGTAGTTCCGTTTTAAGTATTAATGAGGTCTAAAGAGCAGGGCAGGTGAATAAAACATCAAAGATACACTTACACAGTCCTTCAAATTAAACTCTGGTTTAGAGAGCAGTGTTCTGATTCCACTGAACATCAAACGTCGTTTTTGAGAATTGAGGTGGTTTGTTTTTTTTTTACACAAAAATTCAAGCTGCAAAATATATAAAACTGAATACAGTATAATAATAATTAGAATATTAAAAAAAAACTTATTATCGGGGCTTATCTGGAACAAAAATGAAAGCAATAAACTAGAACAAAAACTATTAACTTTTTTATGACTGTTTTAATATTTGATGTACATTTTATTCTTAGCAATATGTAATCAGTTTAATGTTAAGAGAGGCATGATCAGTTCGCAATTAAAATGCAATCCCTTAAGGAATAATGCTAGTATATTTAAATTAGGGTTTCAAAGGCACAGAATAAGCAGTCTCAGCAAAATACTGTATCTCAATTAACACTTAGAAATTACTTCCAAGAATCATTCCACTGAAACTTGAACCTGGTTAAAACGCTTTCAACATGGCAACTTTGATACCAAACCTGCGATAAGTAAAGCCCTATCACAGAGCACTGATTCCAGCACTGTTTCCAACACCAAACAAAGAAACACGAACAGTCCTTATCGGTAGGCTTTTAATGTATTCTGATAGGTTACAGGAACCTGCTATCTTACTGTATCAGACACACATGGCACGAGTTTCGAGAATAGTACAACATGCATTCTCAAACGATACGTGTCAAAGTGAACACCGTCCCTTTAAATCAACACACCACACCAATATGATATCTAAATAATGTAAACAGTCTTCACTTTGAGGGTGGCTATGTGCAAAAGTGACCCATGTGGGTGTGAATCCATTCTGAATGGAATCATTATCACATGGGAATTGAAGCATACTGTAAGTTAAGATAAAGCATATTACAAGGCAAAGAGGCCAAGTATGGTGTCCCATACTCAGAATTTGTGCTCTGCATTTAACCCATTCAAGTGTGCACACACACAGCAGTGAACACACATCCAGAGAAGTGGGCAGCCAATTATTCACTCCCCCACCTACCATTCCTGCCAGACCTGAGACTCAAACCCACAACCTTTGGGTTACAAGTCAGACTCTCGATCCATTAGGCTACGACTGCCCCGTGGAACAAAGGCTTGTGGTAAAGAGTTATGAAAGTAGAAAAAAAAAGATTATATTAAACACATTATCAGTAGTTAAAAAAAGCTGTCACTATTTTCAGTTTATCAGAGTCTCAAAAAATTCTATTATAATCTCTCTACACAGCACAATACAT
Organism: Cyprinus carpio; assembly: GCF_018340385.1. Classification (NCBI taxonomy): domain Eukaryota; kingdom Metazoa; phylum Chordata; class Actinopteri; order Cypriniformes; family Cyprinidae; genus Cyprinus; species Cyprinus carpio. Next base: position 18,578,517 of record NC_056601.1, read on the forward strand.
CTCTTAATTACATTGCGTCTACACTTTGTTTGTTATAATGAGAGGATTCACAAGCTTGCAGAACTCAGGACTGAAAACTCTGGATTCTGACTAACTGAAACACCTCTGATTGGCTATTGCACAGCAGATATGTCTGTGATTGGCTACAATGTTCAACTTTTGATGTTCCCCAGAGCAAAATCACAGAGACAGATATGCACTGGAGTCTCCCGTGAGGCAGCTGCCCCTTAAGCCTACTTTCATTTTGTTGTTTATGTTTATTTTGTTATTATTTATTTTGTCATTATGGTGAGATATCATGAAAATCTGACTTTTTTTCTGTGTTTAAGTGCTATAATCGGGTCTCCCAGTGCATCTATCAACCCAGAAATCGTGAACAAGAACAACACAGTAAATTTATTTTTGGTAAGCCTTTCTCTGCAAGCATGTGAAAAAATTATCTGATCAGATTTCATTCCCCCCGTTACGTAGATGTAGATCTTATTATAATATTACCGTCCCTCAATCTGCAAGTTTCCACCCACAGCGCCACCACTGTGTTTTCGCAAGAGGTGTACCAGTTAACACCATGGCGAAAGTACTGTATGAGCAAAACATGCCTACTTTTCTATCTTTGGCTGCACTGACGTGAACACTGTTTGGAGTCCCAGCCTCAGAGGAGACAAAAGAGCAGTGGATTTATTGATTTATTTACTGTATATTACACTGCTGCCACACAGATCTAATATAAAAATGCAATTTCTTTCCCAGCTGTTTACCTTCACAGATATAACCGACTGTGTTTTTGTAACTTATGTATGTTTTTAACATAAACTTGTGTGTATTTGACAGCTTAAACATAATAAGACATATAGGCAGGATATGGAGTCAGTCAAAGGATCTTTCATCTATGATAAAATAACAGAGCAGTAGTCTGAGGTTCGCAATACCCCCGCCGAAAACAAGCCCAGCTCCGCCACAAGACCCAGCACTGTTATGGTGGAAACAGGATAACAGGGCACAGTTGATTAAACTTGAATTGAATTGCTAACATGTTTGTTAAATAAGTTGAAATGTAGTCAGTATTGTATACATGTTTGAAACAGTATAAAATATGCTGTATTAAGAACTGGACTAATCAGAAGCTAGTGGTTGTGTTATTGTTATTGTGTAAATTACGTTGATCTGTCAGTACTACTTAATGTATGATGTATAAAAAATAAGCAATTATTATTGTAAAGATTAATGTCTAAAATCAACCCATATGTTAAATAAACAACCCAACTTGCTGGGTCAGGTTAGCCCAACATGTGTTCTGTCCAAAATTTACCCAGCAGTTGGGCCAAAAACAACCCAAATTGGGTTTTATAGTGTAGACAGAAGCAGACATGAAGAGGATGCTGTGACTGTAATAGAGGAAGAACTCTCATTGATAGTGGGAACCTCTGTGGATCTATTTTATTGGCAGGCACTTCAGTCATTTTCAAGGTTCAGCTTCTTCCTATCTCTTCTCACAGCACATAGAGGCCCACAACAAAGCTTTTCCCCTCCTCAACGTGGCATCTGAGCCATCGCATCCTGCCGTTTGATGTGAACGAAGCAGGCTGTGGAAATCACACACTTCATACAATCTGTGCTCCTGTTCAACTATTTATCCTCCGTTTCAAATACCTGCATGCTAGAGTTTAACCGCACATATCTTCTCCATTTATTCCCACTGACGGTTTAAAACTGTAATTGAAATCCAGCAAATGTAATTATGTAAATCCGACAACCCCCGTCTCAACCTAAACGGCGAATATGGCTGCATGCGAACATGTTTGATGGTGATTACTTAGCAACAGGGAGGTGATTTGCTTTAGCGCTGTGAGATCTTTCATTATACACAGCCATTTAGTAGCAATTACTTACTGTGCCAGTGGGGCACGCCCTCCAAATGGCTAATAACACTTTGTGTATGCAGGTCTAAATATTAAAATAAATCATGCAGTCTTGTCTTAATCCACCAGCAGATGGGCTGCTTTGTCTGCTCTTCACTGGACGGCCATTCCAAGAACCTGGACCATTTATCTTGTCAGAGTAGAGGTGGTACACCATTTGGGGTTCTCCATGGCTGGGTCTGGGTTGTTTATAATGGCACTGGGGCGAATGATGGATGTCTTTCACTCTTGATGAAGTTCTTGGTATGTGCATCTCCTCTCAGGCAGAAAGGGGCGCCCCATGTGAGGTTACTCGACCACCATCCCCCCTCCTCAAAGCCTCACTTTCTAAAGGCATGGGCTTTTTTTTTTTTGAGAGAGAGAGAGAGAGAGGGGCTGAGATACTCTTAACAGATGGGTTTTTTCCAGTATCTCTGAAGCTCATGTCTCTACCCAAAGTAAGACTATTAGCTACTGGTCCTGGACTTCTGAGATAGGGAGCAGGAGATATATGTAACAAAATTATATATAACTTCCTTTATTTTGTAGTCTCATTTTGCCCTTATATTACAGAACATAATGCAATGAAATATGTGATGTAATGTAATGAAAACCAGTAATTTGACGAGCACAAATCTTAGTAAACAGCGTTAAAATTTTCTCCTCCCATAACCTTTGCATCTGAAATGCATATTCAATAAGGTAAGGTGCAAAAAATAACTGTGCCCATGCCTTTTCAGGGCTAATTCTTCACTGTGCATCTTTTTCCTGACAGTACTATTTTAATGCCAAAAGTGGGTTTGCACTGGTGCAAGCTGTTAGTAAATAGCCCCTCGTATTTTATGTGCTTTTGTCATTTACATTATTAAGTAAAGTCATTTTTATTTTTGTTCCTTTACAATTTTTTTTTTTTTTTTTAGCTTTAATTTATTTTTATGTCAGTTTTAGTTTGGTACTTCAACTTTCAAATTTATTTAAATTTGGTTAGTTGGAAAGGCAACATTTTTATTTTCAAGTTTGTCATCTAATGTTTATTATTCATTTAAACTTTTCTTTAATCAAATAAAACTTTTAGTTTTAATAAAATGAATTAATTTTAATTTAAAGAGAGATTCTCAATATACTGTAAAAAAAAAAAAAAAAACTTTTTACAAGAAAACATTTTTCATAGTCAGTCTTTCTACTTCAAATTTTCAGGTTTAATTCATTGTGTTACTTGCCAAAACTACACATTTAAACATGCCATTCCAAATCTTTATGACTTTCTTCTATGGAACACACTAGAACAAGATGTTTTGAAAATGGTCTCAAGTGTCTTTTTTTTAATACAGTTAAAGTAATTGGGTTCCAGTATTGTTTTAGACCACACTGGCAGTTCTTCAAATACCTAAGCAACATTAGGGCAAGCAAATTTCAACATTTTCATTTTTTTGATGAACTATGCATTAATGTTTGATGATTTTCCTAAAAATTAACCCTCATAATATTGTCATAAAGAGTAGATAAGGAGCATAACCTTCTATCATTCCTCAGGTTTAGTGCCTTGGCTAGTTTGAATTCTCAATTGTGGCAGAATTCATTATGTTTGGTCGCAGGTAGACAGCATATCATTTCAATAGAACATGAATAATGTAGAACCCTCTGAGGCCCCTGGCCCCAGAACAGAGGAGGAGATGGAAATTGCAAGGGGTTAATGTAGGTCTGGCTTTTCCATCCTTACGGTTACATCTGAGGAAGTCCGCAGGGAGCCCAGGGCTCAGCGTCTTCCAATTTTCACTACATCACAAAGACAATAGTCAATTGGGCCAGGAGCAGACACACAGGAAGGCCTCAATACCACAGCATGACTCATATGGATTGAGACTGAAGGGTAAGGTGAGTCAGGGGTGGGAGATGATTTGTGTGTAAGCGGAAATGGTTTTCTCCATTTGGCTGTTGATGCATTAATAAAAGGTTGATTATTTATTTATTTGCTATAGTGTAATTCTTTCTCAGGATGTCTACAAAAGAAACACCTGATTGAGTGTCATGATACTAAAATTGTTTTGTTTACCTGAAAACAAAAAACATATACATTTAAAACATGCTGCAACTTTTATTCCAAAGTGACTTATATATAATATAATATAATATATATAGCATATAATATATATAGCAAACATTTTATATACCAGTATTTCTGAATGTAATAACAAAAGGTGACATACTCTAATGCAATTTATTATTATTATTATTATTATTATTATTATTATTATTATTATTATTATTCCCCTTCGTAGTCTATTATTACTTATCTTTATTATTTTTAATCTCTCAACAACCCTACACAGCTGTAGAAAACGTATCCGCGTGATTTTCTGACTAATTATAATATCATCTTTGTCTTCATATCCAAATAAAATAAAATTAATATATATTTAAACAACATTCAGAAAATTATAATATCATCTTTGTCTTCATATCCAAATAAAATAAAATTGATCTAGATTGTGTCAAGAGGCTGAAATGTGATGAAAAAAATCATGATGATTTTTTTAAACAGCTTTCAGATAATATTTCATAGAAATTATAAGGTCTAACTGTCAACCACCTGAAATGTATTTCGTCATGTTTCTTTATTCTATAGGCCTTTTCATACAGGAAATCCATTTAGGCAGCACTCCTGTTGTGAAGCACTTCGGCCAATGTGTTTTGCCATTTTTTTCCTACTATTCATTTTGGCAAGCTTACAGAAGGGGCAGCTTGAATAATGCCAAGGGATGTTGGGACTCACATGGTCTCTATTACAGTGGACTTATGACCAATTTGTAGCATGGGCAGCCAAAGACTTGATTTAGTGGGCACACATGGTGCTCTGCTTTGGCTGGGATATGTTTAAGTGTGAAATTATTCCAGATGACATACCTCACCTCCACCGTATCTAACTGCCTTATAAGTGCTCACAGCCTTAAGCATGGGAGAGTGAGCCAGCAGTGGCTAAAGGTAGGCCAAGTATGCTTGTTCATGGTCCGCTAGGCCCGCTAGAGAATTTGGAAGAGGATATAGGAAAGCAAATGTTATCATGTTCTTATCCTTTTGCCTGAACTGGACCTTTTCAGTAGGCTAAACATGAGAGCTTAGTATAACTCAATTTCCTGCCTGGTTTCATTCACCACACAGAGACGTTAATTACACACATAACATTTGCAAAGCTTTTCCACTGTACGTACATGAAACCTAACACAATACAGCATTGTTGACAGACACCCTCCCATATGACTGTATATGAACAATGCTGACAAAATGGGAGAAATCCACAAAAAACGTACATGACCACAGCCAGTACAGTCTTGATGGGAGATGAGCAACACGCTTTCGCAGTGGATTGTGGGACTGATATCAGAGCAGAGTAAGCAGTCCAAGCATGTGATATCTGAGAAGTGCCCAACTTTATGCAAATGAGAGATGAAGAATACTGATTTATGGTACAGGCAGTGACATCTGTCATTTTTATTTCATTTTTGCTAGACCATGGATGGATTAACTGACACTGTATGCATAACTGGGCATTTGGAAAAAGCCTGTATCTTTCCAAGTGAATTTGTGACTAAACACTAACTTTCAAAAATTTAGGGTCAGTATTTTAAATAATAGCTATAATTAACAAGGACACATTAGTTTGATCAAGATTGACAATAGCCCCTTTCACACATACTGTTTTACTGGTAAATTAAGAGAGCATGTGTGAACAGGACCTTTTCATAAAATACCAGTAAATTCGTTCTGGCAGTTTACCAGTGTGAGAAGTCGTAACATTACCAGTAAACTACCGATATAATGCTCTGTGTGAACGCTGAACAAGATTACCAGTATGAGCACGTACGAGTTCAGAACAAGCTGACGTAAGACGTTTATTCTGGGCCAATCATATCGTTCTGACACAGATGATGCATTTACTACATGCTGTGTAGTTTGGTTTGAAGTCGTCTAATACAAAGCTTCTGGGCCAAAAGCAGCTGCATAAAATGCCTGACCAGTGTTGGGGAAAGATACTTTTAAAATTAATGCATTACAATAATGAGTTACTCCCTAAAAAAGAAATTAATTGCATTAGTAATGCATTACTGTCACAGTACGCTGGAGAACAAGCATGAGGAAACGAGAACACAACATACAGCACAAACTAACATAACCAAATAACTTAACAGAAGAACACAAACAAGGGAAAAACACAAAAAGCACAAACCCCCCCAACTCCCGCAAATTCTAGCAATCACTAACAGCAGGTCCTCGCACCGTAGAACAACAGAGGGTGGGTGGGGGGTTTGGGAGGGGGAGTTGGGGGTTGAGTTTCGTATGGTCCCTGAGAGATCTGTCCCCCTGCTCCAGCATGAGGAGGAGGAATTCCAGGCGGGTGAAGGGATCCATAAGGGGAAATACAACGGAAACTAAAACAGTGAGAGAAAAAAACAGAAACTAAAACGAAGGGTAGACACATGGAGGTAAATGTATTTGGTCGGGTCTTCTGTCATAATACGCTGGAGCACAGCAGGAAACGAAGAGACATGGAGATTTCACAGAACGAGAGTCTTTTAATGATCCAGTAGGGAGACACAGAGCACAAGGACGACGTTCATAACAAGAAGACCCGACAGAGGAGAAATGCACAGACAAGAACTTATAAACACAGGACAATTACCAAACACAGGTGCACATAATAACTAATTAACTAAATGAGGGCAGGAACATGACCAAATAAGGGAACACAGGAACAGAAACAGGGGCAAAACATAACAAAACAGGTCCATGATCCTGACAGTTATGTTAATTTTGCTTTACTTTTTCTCCTCTGGGCTAGGCTAGCTTGTACGTTTTTAATATACAAAAGTTATATTTTTGGCATATGTAAAAGCCCTTTCATACCAAAAGTTAAATGAATAAGCTTTAGGCTGAAAGAAAGGTAAATTCCGTTATTAACATATTTAATTATTGCAGGTTTATGTCATATTCTGAGTTTGCATTTCAGTTTGTATTCATTTTGAGGAATAATAAATCTGTTTTTGTGCAAGTGAGATGTGTGAATGCACGTTCATATTTAGTCTAGTACTACAGTAACCATCGTATATACAGTTACACATTGCACACAACACCTCTGCACTTACTGTAGATTTTTCTTGACATGGGATCAGAAGACTTGTTAGTCAATAAATGTGAAAATTTCTTATTATGTTGATATAAGTAAATTATAAAATAAAGTAACTGTAAATTATAAAGTAATGCATTACTTTACTAGTTACTTGAAAAAGTAATCTGATTACGTAACTTAAGTTACTTGTAATGCATTACCCCCAACACTGCGCCACCTGACACAAAAATGAAAACCAGCAAAAACACTGACCGTGTTTACCCCTCCATGTTTACAAACACAACACCAGGAGTCACAGCTGTTTAGAGGTCATTTTCAATTAATGATGTCACAGAATTTACCTGTATTTTGAAACTGATGTGTGAATGGTGCTATACCAGTAAAAATACATTTTCCTGTCTGAACATTGCATTTTTGTATTTACTGGTAAAGTCGTTCCAGTAATTTTACTGGTATTACTGTGTGAAAGGGGCTAATGAAACATTTATAATGTTACAAAAGATTTCTATTTCTAATTCAAATAATGAATAGCGTTCAGAATACTGTTCTACTCATTAAATTAAACTGGGGAAAAGATTCACAGTTTCCAAAAAGTACGAAGCAGCACAACTGTTTTACAAATCAGCATATTAGAATGATTTTTAAAGGATCATGTGACATTTGGAGAAACGATTGCTGAAAATTCAGCTTTGCCATCATAGGAATAAATCACATTTTAAAAATGGAAGTTTTAAATCACAATTTTTCACATTGTTACTGTATTGTGCCCAATGAAGGCCAATTATACACATTATATGTGTTATTTAAACATCCAGTTCACTAAAGCAATTATTCAAATCAGGTAACAACACAAATGTAATTTAAATGGAGCCGTTGCAGTCTTGAATGTTGGTAGTGAGTGTTAGGTTGTGGAGAACGCTCTACCACTGCAATCACAAATATGCTCTTTAAAATGCATGAAGTGCACTGAGATTCTGGATTTATGCCCAGTTATAGCATTCTTTTCCATCATCTTCTGCCATGACCAAATGAAAATGTACACAAACATCTCTTTTAAATGAAATTTTGTATTTGACTTGACCTTTAAAAGGCACTGAAATAAGAGCATTGATTTAAAAATCACTACAAAAGCTGAATTTTGGCTGCTGCAGTGGATAGTGGTAAAATGAAGGTCTGGGGTGGGGGCTTAAAGCCTGAATACATTCACCTCCAAAGCTTAGTCTGTTCTGCCCATAGCAAATACACAATCATCCCACTCCGGCCATGTAGGTGAAGGTTGAAACTGGAGAGAAACAAAGAAGGAGAGAGGGATTTTACCTCCAGTCTATTTGCAAGGATGGAAAGACCATCACAGAAATCGAGCCTGTCCACCCACATGTGCTTCCCATCTGTCCTGTCATGCACCAAAATCACTCTCTGCTTTCAACTCCCCGCTTTTCAAGGTGCAAAGGGGATTCTTCTGGAAATCAACTAGACACCTTGACTATTCAGAATGTGAGGCTGAAAAAACATGCATTTGCAAAACAGACTATACCAACAGTGCTACATTTAGACAAAATTATACTTACTCTGTAATCCCTAGAGTAGTTTAAAACATAGACCATTCCCACAAATTACTGCTGCACTGCAAAGCATAGTTATCTTTGCCTGAATATCATCTATTTGCATCTTATTGTTTAAGAATTTTAAATAGGTTTAATAAAGTACAGCTTTTTTTAATTTTTTTTTTTTTTTTGTAAAACATTTTCTGAGGAGAACTTATGTTAGTAGTTACTTATGTTTATACATCAAAAACTCTCATAATTTAGAAATAAATTTTGAGATTGAATTTTTTTTTAAATTTTAGCCCTCTGATTCAAACACTATTTAAAAGGGTGGTTCCCCTTTAGGAACTCGAGCTGTGTCCGAAAACGCTATGGGAACGCCCTTCAGCATAACCAGCTCTGAATAACATGTGTAATCAGTCCCATGATGGGTGTGACGTCATAGGCGGGTGACGTAGCAACCAGGAAGCTATAAAAGCATGTGAGGTGGAACGAGCGTCAGCTTTCTGTCATTCAGCAAAGCTCTGTGTGTGTGCCAGTTACCATTACGTGTCTGTCAGTCTTATTTACTGTTGTCTGTCATACAAAGTTGCACAAGCACAACATGGCAAGAAAGGCTGATAGTAAGACAAAGCATTTGGGCGAAAGTGGATCACGTTTCAAGCTGTGTGTTCCTCCCTGCTCTCGCTACATCATGAGCAGGGATACACACAGTTTGTGCATGGTCTGCTTGGGAGCGGAGCACACAGAGTCGGCTCTCGAGGGAGCTGACTGTCCGCACTGTGAACAGCTTCCCCTGCGCACGCTTCGCTCTCGGAGGGCTCTCTTTGAGGAGGGAGCTTTCTCGAGCGTTCCTCGCGGTGCTGGCCCCACTTTTGCCAAGGCAGAGTGGCAGCTGCACTCGTGGGGATCGCAATTGGATCTGGTGGAGGGAATGCAGACAGGCGAGGCCCTATCTTCATCCTCACCTGCCAGATGCAGCGTTCGCTCTCTGGGATCGGAAGCTCGCTTTGGCGCTACTTCCCCCCGGGAAGCGGACGCGACGCTCCGCCTATCTGCCTCCGAGGAGGTGGATGAGGAGAGCGTCGATGAATTGCCCTGTCAGTCACCACAGTATAAGGAGTTGTTGGAGGTGATAACTCGCGCGGTAGCCAAGTTAAACATTGATTGGCCCTCCGAGAAAAAAGCAGAAGAGTAAATTAGACGAGCGGTTTTTACGATCTCGACCTCCACCTCCACGCCGGAGCCTGCCTTTTTTCCCCGATCTCCATACCGAGGTGTCGAGATCATGGGCGAAACCATTCTTATCCCATTTATTTGTCCCCGCCTCCAATTATTATGGCAATGTGGCACAGTTAGATGAGTATGGATATAAATCGATGCCCCGGGTAGAAGACCGCTGATTTAGCCCTCCACGCCACCAAGGAGACCGCCCGAGTGATTGGACGGTCCATGGCAGCCCTGGTGGCGGCAGAAAGATATCTGTAGTTTACCCTGTCTGATTTAAAAGAAAAAGACAGGGTCTTCCTTGTGGACGCCCCGCTTGCGCCTTCTGGTCTGTTCAGTGATGCCGTCAATTCCGTCGTCGACAGATACCAGGAGGCACGTAAACAGGTGGTGGCGTTCCAGCGGTTCCTCCCTCGCCATTCTCTAGCTCAGGGGGCTGCTGGGCGGGAGCAGCCCCGGCCGTGTACCAGCTCCTCATACAGAGAGGTGCAAAAAGTGAACGTCGCATCTCGTGCTCCCCCGCAACAGGACCGAGGTCAGTGGCACTCTAAGCAGGAGGCTTCTAAGAAGAGGCCCGATCTGAGGGTCGTGCTTCAGTTCAGGAAGCCCTCGACAAAGCGGTCCTGACAATCAACATCAAAAAGCAGGACTGCTGAGGGTGACCCCTACTGGGGAAGAGCGGGTTGCAGCACATTACATGGTGCCCGTCTCTCCTCAGAGCCTTCAACAGCAGCTAGTTCAGTTGTTTCCTGCCGGTCCTCCGCATCAGGGCACCGAGCTAGCAGCTCAAAGTACATCAGAGACCAGTCTCGAGAGACTGGTTCCCTTAGTAGACTATTTAGCAGCATGGAAGCTACTGCCAAATGTGTCTCGTTGGGTCCTGCAGACTGTAGAAAAAGGTTATCGAATTCAATTCGGCGCTCCGCCGCCACCTTTCAACGGGGTCTTTCCCACATTAGTGGGCCCCGAGCAGGCTCTGAAATTGGAACAAGAAGTAAATACACTCTTGAGGAAGGAGGCCATCGAGATGGTCCCTCCTCATGACAGAGAGTTCGGGTTCTACAGCCGATACTTTATAGTTCCAAAGAAGGATGGGGGTTGTGTCCAATTTGACTGGTTTGTCACGATAGATCTAAAAGATGCTTATTTTCATATCTACATCCTTCCCAATTACAGGAAGTTCCTAAGGTTTGTTTTCAGGGGTGAAACTTACCAGTATCGAGTTCTTCCTTTTGGTCTAGCACTCTCACCCCGAACTTTCACAAAGTGTGTGGATGCTGCGCTGGCTCCATTGCGACTCCAGGGCATCCGCATACTAAATTATATCGACGATTGGTTGATTTTGGCTCAATTAGAGCCGATGGTGGTTCGACATCGAGATGTCGTTCATGCCCATATGAAAAAGTTGGGGTTAAGATTAAATGCCAAGAAAAGTGTGCTTTCTCCATTACAGAGGACCACTTATCTGGGCGTGGTGTGGGATTCAACCGCGATGCAGGCACGTCTGTCCCCTGCTCATATCGAGTCAATCCTCACGTCAGTGAAGAGAGTCAGAGAAGGCCGGTCACTCATTGTCAAGCAGTTTCAGAAACTATTGGGGTTAATGGCAGCTGCGTCCAACATTTTACCTCTTGGCCTGCTGTACATGAGACCCCTACATTGATGGCTCAAGACCAAGGTTCTCCCCGAGGGGAAACCCACTTCGCATGATCAAGGTCACGCGGCGATGCCTACGTGCCTTGGACATGTGGAGGAAGCCTTGGTTCTTGTCTCAGGGCCCGGTGCTAGGAGCTCCTTGTCGCTGTGTAACACTAGCAACGGACGCGTCCCTCACCGGTTGGTGTGCGGTCATGAGTGGCCACCCCGCCCGCGGTCTGTGGAGTGGTCGCCATCTGACATGGCATATCAACTGTCTAGAGATGCTAGCAGTATTTTGAGCATTGAATCATTTTCTCCCAGACCTAAGAGGTCACCATGTGTTAGTGCGCACCGACAACACAGCGGTGGTCTCTTATATCAACCACCAAGGAGGTCTGCGCTCGCGACCCCTATACAAGTTGGCGCGCCAGATCCTTGTGTGGTCCCAGGGCAAACTCCTTTCGCTAAGAGCAGTACATATTCCTGGGCATATGAATATGGGAGCAGACATCCTGTCGAGGCAGGGGCCGAGGCCTGGGGAGTGGAGGCTTCACCCCGAGGTGGTGAAGCAGATATGGACTATATTTGGTCAGGCTCAGGTGGATCTATTTACGACTCAGATGACATCGCACTGTCCCCTTTGGTTCTCTCTAGTTCATCCAGCTCCTCTGGGACTGGACGCTATGTTACAGACGTGGCCGAGGCTTCGTCTGTACGCTTTTCCCCCGATTGCTCTGTTCCCGGGAGTTCTGGCGAGAGTACGCCGGGACGGGGTCCGTCTTCTATTAGTAGGCCCGTTCTGGCCGGGCCAAGTATGGTTCTCAGATCTGATCTCGCTCCTCAATGGCTCTCTATGGGAGATTCCTGTCAGGAGGGATCTCCTCTCACAGGCGGAGGGCACGATATTCCACCCCCGCCTGGAGCTATGGAAGTTATGGGTTAATATTAAAGGGTTGACTGGTTAATAGTAAAGGTTTGACTGGGTCATATTGGCGATCTCCACACCAAGAACTGAAAAGTTTCCACTTCAAGGCATACAGTTTCCTCATTGAGGGAGCCCTGGATTGGAGGATGGTCTCAACAACCTCGGTTGAGAGACCAGAAGTTACGAGATGTGCCCCCTCAGGGGGAAACTGTATGCCTTGGAAACTTTTCACTTCTTGGTGCAGAGATCGCCAATTTGACCCAGTCAACTGCCCAGTTGGTACAGTGTTGGAGTTCCTGCAGGCACGTTTCTCCGCAGGGTTGACTCACTCTAACCTGAAGGTCTACGTGACAGCCATTGCGGCCTACCACTCCCCTCTCGGTGACCAGTCCTACCTCTAGTTTCACGTTTCCTCCATGGTACGCTGAGGCTGAGGCCTCTGGTACGTTCTCGTGTCCGCACATGAGACCTGGCTGTGGTGCTAGAAGCTCTTTGTAAACCTCCCTTCGAGCCTACTGAAGAAATCACTGATCGCTATCTCACGATTAAGACTGCCTTTCTTCTAACTATTACTTCTCTAAAGAGAGTTGAGGATCTTCAGGCCCTCTCAGTGGCCCCTTCCTATTTAGACTTCGCGCCCGGCATGGCTAAAGTGTTTCTCTACCCTCGAGTGGGGTATGTCCCGAAGGTTCCCTCAGTTATCCCACAGCCTATCGTACTGCAGGCCTTCAGTCCTCCTCCCTTCAAGGAGCCAGACCAGCAGAAGCTAAACTGTATGTGTCCAGTGCGAGCACTGGATGCATACGTCCACAGAGCTGCCATGTGGAGAAAGGCGGACCAACTGTTTGTATGCTATGGTCCCCCTAAGAGAGGTCTTCCAGCCACAAAACAGACCCTCAGTCGGTGGATAGTGGATGTAATTACTACTGCTTATGAGTCCTCTGATCTCCCCTCACCATTGGGAGTCAAGGCTCACTCTACCCGCAGTATGGCGACCTCCAAGGCCTTCTTGTCAGGTGTGTCCATGCAGGACATCTGCAACGCAGCTGGATGGTCCATGCCTCTCACATTCGTCAGATTTTATGGTTTAGATCTGCGAGCCACTCCAGGCTCTTCTGTTCTTTTGCCTTAGCTGTGCTCCTTTTATACACACTAGAAAGGGACTTGCAAGTCTGGCGGCGTGGGCATTCTCGTTCCAATAGTGTTTTCAGACTCAGCTCGAGTTCCTGAAGGGTTACATATGTAACCATGGTTCCCCAAAGGGAACGAGACGCTGCATCTCTAGACCATACTTCCGGCATCCCTGCCAGAGTTCGCTTCATTCCTAGAAGCTGACGCTTATTCCACCTCATGTGCTTTTATAGCTTCTTGGTCGCTACGTCAGCCGCCTATGATGTCATGCCCATTCATGGGACTGATTACACATGTTATTCAGAGCTGGTCATGCTGAAGTCCGTTCCCATAGCGTTTTCGGACGCAGCGTCTCGTTCCCTTCGGGGAACCATGGTTACATACGTAACCTGGGACGGTTTCCTTTAAGACCTCAATGTAAACGCCCACTGCTACGATTGGGTAACATTTGTGCATAAGAAATACACATGGAATTCATTTGAAACCCTTTACTATTACAATTCCCAAGATTAACTAAAAGTGTTGATTACAGCATTATATTTTGATCTTTTGAGGTGATAATGTTCATGATGTGAACAGAAATGGGTGTTAATATGCCTCAGAAGGAAATCTGGCCAATGCTCATTTAAAATAAATGTTTTAGATTGTACCGCTTACTGAGGTTAAAGACTTTTCTCCATTTCATCAGAATGCAATGAATTCAACTCTAAGGTGTTCAGTCTCTCTCTATTCAATACCAGCCCTGAATCTCCAGGGAAGGCGACTGAGGGAAAATCCACTTTAAATTTAAATGGGATTCCCTGTTGTTATTGTGGCCACGGTGGGGAATGAAGCTGAAATAGCTTTAAAATGGGAAATGAACTGCAGACTTAAGATGAAATATTTTGTCAAGCTCCAGCAAGGCATAAGAAAAAAGGGACAAACCACTTGACAAACAATTATCCAGAGGCCGAAAGAAGTACTCCAACCAACAGGCTCATCAACAGAACATCTCACACATCAATTCCATGTCATAGCTGTGTATAGACTCACAAACTGAATACTGATGTACCTGTACATGGATGATGCTCCATTCTGTGACACAATAGACACTAATTTATACAATAATATATAATACAAAACAGAGGCTTCTATTATTTTAAGTGCCTTTAGATAAATGTAGCCTATATGACATACTAGGAGGGAGATTAAATACTTAAAGTGTGTATTTTTATGTAATTTACTGGTAGTGTAATTTATATAATTGATAAATTGATTGGCACTAATTTACAAGAAAATAAAAACAATGAAACAAGTGTCACAGTTTCTAACATGGATTCTGCTGCTCCTGATACTCCCAGTAACAAATTCAAATCACGAGTGGTTTTAAAGGGATAGATCAGCCAAAAATTAAAATTCTGTCATTAATTGTGTTGTTCCAAACCCAGACCTTTGTTCATCTTCTGAACACAAATTAAGATATTTTTTATGAAATCCGTGAGCTTTCTGACCTTCCATAGACAGCAACACAACTACCACGTTCAAGCCCCAGAAAGCTTAAAAGGATATCGTTAAAATAGTCCAAGTGACATCAGTGGTTCAACCTTAATTTTATGAAGCTATGACAATACTCCATATCGTTATTTTTGTATTCTTTGTGCAAAAAGTGAAAAATACAAAAAGTATTCTCGTAGCTTCATAAAATAAAGGTTTAGCCACTGATGTCACATGGACTACAGTATTTTAACGATGTCCTCACTACTTCTCTGGGGCTTGAATGTGGTATTTGCTTTGCTGTCTATGCAGGGTCAGAAAGCTCTCCGATTTCAACAAAAATATCTTAATTTGTGTTTAGAAGATGAACACACGTCATACTGGTTTGGAATAACATGAGGGTGAGTGATTAATGACAGAATTTTCATTTTTGTTTGAACTATCCCTTTAAAACATGTTAAGTTCTGTCATGGATCAGGAAAATATCAGCCATGGGTCCATTGAGAGAGTCATTCTTTAAAAGCTGGATTTAAAAAGCACCAAATAACCTAATAAAGGAAGCAACTTTCTAAAGAAAATTTAAATATATCGCATGGTAGGGGATTGTGGGCACCCATGCATTTAAGCTATGTACAATATCTATAAGATATTATATCAGGATATTTGTTGTTTTTGCCTTTTACTTCAATTTAGAGTAATATTTAGTCAAATGAGTTGACATTGAACAAAATAAGGGCAAAATGCAGCACTCAAGCATAATGTGTCCAATTTGTCCATCAACCTTCAAAATTGAGGCCACATCAAGAGTGATATTCAATTACTCCAAAGCCATATTGCCTCAATTAGGCAGACAGACAGATAGAAAGAGAGAGAGAGAGAGAGAGAGAGAGAGAGAGAGAGAGAGAGAGAGAGAGAGAGAGAGAGATGACTATTAAATTAGTATATTTCCAGACACCTTTCCTTTGCACTTCAAACTGTAAACAGTGAAAATCAAATCGAAAGATTAGACAATCCCCAACCACATTAAATATACCAAGTTAACTCTACCCCAGAAGGCACCATATTCCCCTGAAAATCTGGCAGGCCTACAGATTGTCTCAAGATGATTCGAGTTACTGATTGCCTGAAGCCTTTAAACCATCAGTGAAGAGCTTTGAGGTAGGCCCCAAGAGAGCCAAAGAGAGAACACGCTTTTTGAATATGCCATTACATTTCAGGAGGAATACATCGCATCCTGTGAGGAGCACAGCAGGGAGTGATTTTTACTGAAACACATCTTATGTAAAAGTCTCTAATTGTTGCAGGAGCAATTGCAGTTAACTACATAAAGATCTAAGAATGTTTCAGAATCATTTAAAACCATTTATAGAACAGTTAGTTCCAGAAGTGCTCATATGAAAACACAAAATCACTTGGGAAACAGAAACTTTTGAAGAGGTTCAAAACAACACCAAGGACACCACAATCCTTTTGAATAGTAAGCGAAATATTTATGACCATAACTAGTATGACCAGAATTACATCATTTCACAGCATTAGCTTTTGTGTCATTGTCATAGCCCTGATTCTTCTAAAACAGATGATATAGTCATGGTTTCAAAAATGAGGCTTGTGGCTTTGAGATCATGTACTGTTTTAATTTGGTTGGTTTCACTTCCTGTTTTGTGACTATTCAATTTGATCACAGTCATGTGTGCAGAACTGTATGTGAACTGTAAAGTCAATTCTAATGACAAAATTTGTATGTACGTGTCACTTTTGACATTGTGTCTGCTCACGACACATTGCCTTCAGTATAGAAGTGATTACCTAAAAAAAAAACATTAAAAAAATGAAAATTCTGTCATCATTTACTTGCATGTTATTTTAAACCTGTATGACTTACTTTCTTCTGTGGAACACAAAAGAAGATATTGTGAATAACGTTTCTGTTTTTGTCCATCCAATGAAAATCAACGGGGTCCGGTGTCGCAATTAATCAACACAACTGAATCTGACAAGCACATTGTCAAAACTATTTGTTCCACATAATGAAAAAACACAATTACAATCTTACATACTTTGTAATTAAAACAGAATGGAATGCAATCTTCACACTCTATCAAGCCTCCAATAAATAGACTGTCAACAATCACAGACAAAGACGGATGAGGGCCAAATTGTTGATAACTCCTTGACAAAAGAGAAATATTACTCCAGAGGCTTTGATCTAATGGACTTACCACTTGCAGAAGGTTCAAGTTATTTGTCTTGCCACAGTACAGATACATAGATGCTTGACTACATTTGACCTAGTCAGCAGCTGGGGTCCTCACAGCCCCTTATTTTTGTAGTAACCTGCAGACTGGATTTTTGTGCCCTCTTTCTATCTTTACCCCTTTGTTACTTTCATGTTTTAAGGTCTTAGAACCTCACTTTCATTCAGCCCAATTACTAGGACAATGTCTAGAGATGAAAGCTGTTTTATCTTCAGAATTGAAGTGGATTTCAAAGGATGAGGAGGACTTTTGATTACCAGATCCATTTGCAGCTTATAACATGATGTATCAATGTTGACTAAACCATCTGAAAAACATAAGTAGTCCACCAATGTTTGGCTCACAAGTTAATTTGATGTGTAATAAATGCACACTAAAACTGTTTATTTAATTGTTGTCAAGAACAAGGACCATATGGAACTGATTCATCTTCCAGTTGAAAAGAAACACAAAAGGGTAGAGAAAACAAATCCTGCATAACAAAAAATATTTAATGACAAAATGCAGTTATACTTGTAATGCTAACGCACTTTGTTCATATGAAGATAAAAGTCCTAAATGGCTCAAAATCAAATTTTGTGCAAAAATTCAAACCTCAGATGTGATTTTCTACTTTTTTCTAATTTTTCCATTACATAACCAGGAATTAAACTCATCAAGGGTAAAAAGGTGACAAAGATGCCAGTCCCACTAGCATGGGGATATATGGAAAAACCCGTCCTAGACTGTGTATACCCTGGTAAAAATAATATATTTGAAATTCATTTATTTAATACTAAGTATAGTTCAAGTCTATAAACATGTTTACTGACATATCAATTGAGACTTACTGATATAAAAATTATAATAAAATTTTTTTGGAGCACTACTTCTGCACAATGCACATTTCTTAATATTAAGCCTAAAATGGTATTTAACCATTTTGGTCTTTAAATGCCAGATATTTAATGTGCACCTAAAGTATACTTGGAATAGATCCACTTTAGCACATTTAAATATACTTCAGTATATCTTTAGTTGGACTTCAGCACTAGTTCAATGCAACTGAAGTCCATTTAGTACAAAATTAGTTGTTCCAATTTATCAAACTTTAAAAAAGTTCAATTAGGCCATGGTATTTTTATTAAGCACATAAATATGCAAATGTTCTTATAGCATGAAATAAATGTATTTCAATACATTTTAGTACATTTATTTTCCACTAGGGTAGTTTTTATTGTACCCATTCAATGTGATTGAAGAGGAAGAGGAAGAAGATTATGATCACTTTTAATTTCTTAGCTTTCAAACATTAAACTATATAGCTTTTATTTTGGAAGAAACCCACAGGGAGCGCTTATCATTGAATGCTTCTCATTTGCTGACAGCAGAATGGTTGGCACATGTTGTGTTTTCAAACGCATGTTATAAAAGACTTAAACTCAAAGCATTTGTGTGGAGCAGCATTCAACTTAACCCACTACAAACACCCAATTTTTTAAAACTCATCCGATATAGACATCACACAAATGACCTATTTTTGGACTCAAAACGTTGGCATGTCTGCATCCCTGCCTAGGGGCGAATGAACTTTTCGTGGCTAACAAAAACACCTTGCAGGAACAACACACAACCAACATATAACAAAATGCATTTCCTCCACAAAGTGCTCAGTCTTTGAATGTCTGTATCACATGCAAAATTTTATTTTATTTTATTTTATTTTATTTTATTTTATTTTATTTTATTTTAACAAAATGCATTTTGCACGAAATTAGTCATGTTACACTTGGTGCTCCATAGTAAATCCTCAACCTGAGGTAATTAATGAATTCACAACATGTTGTGGTGGATGAGAAAAAAATAAATAAAAATTTTTTAAACAGACTATTGCAGTCCAATTTTCACTTGTCCTTGATACACCTCTTCACTAACTCTTCACGCTGTACAATGAAATCCATCTGTTAGCACTGACATGCTACTCTAGTAAATCTTAGTGTCAGAAAGGAATTCAGTTCAAAAGAAGACAAAAGCACAAATGGCACGCTAGAAGCAATATGAGACAGTGGTCAAAGAGGCATGTTTTTTGTTTGTTTGTTTGTTTGTTTTTTTTTTGTAAATGTGGCTTTGAATCAATATTCTCTAAATGCAATTTTCTAGTTATCCTCGCAAAGCAGGAGCTGTTGCCAGCAGGGATGTAAGAAAAACAACCTGTAAAAACAGACGTAAATCTCATAGTGCTTATTCCCTTGTGAAGGCAAGTTGCTGTCTATAAGCTCACCACTTGCGAAAGGTCAGGATTCATAGTAAACAACTTCTCTTTGGTAGTAGGACTCACAGCCAACGATCTGCATACCAAGAATATTTACACACAAACCACACAAACGGCCTGTTCTTACCAGTAAATATGCAGCTTAAACACTTGGGCTCAAATGTGGAGCTCAAGGCCTGAAGGCAGGTAGATCTTGTCAATCAAGCAAATTAAGCTAAAAAAATAACTGACAGGTATTGGTATTTACGACTGAATGAGTATAAATAAAATGATGAATGGGTTCTGTAAGACAAGGTTGACATTTAACAGTTTAAAAACCCACTTAACAAGTAGTTTTCTTTCCTGTGTATTTCCAATCGAAAAAGGAAAAAAGCCAATAGGCTGAAGTTACATCACAGTCATGAATCGTTTAAATTTGCTGCTTGCTGCCAAGTACAGGTAGTATTAGGAAGTGAATCTAGAGAACATTTGATTAGACTAAAATCTGTGTAGTCCAGGATGAGTCATCAATATTTTTGTTTAGTTTTCCAGGAAGAGCAAGACTATACATTTTAAATGAATACATCTGCTAAAAGTACATTTATTTTAGAGGTATACTAGACAGCTTAAAGGGCACCTATTATGCAAAAATCACTTTTCATATTGTTTGAAAAGAAATGTGTGTTGACAGTGTGTGTACACAGCCACCCTACAATGATTTTAAAAAAATAATAACAAAAAAATACAAATCTGCCTGCTCCTTTTTTAATCCCCATAAATCATTAGTAGCCTAGTGTCTCAGAACAAGCCATTCGCAGAATCCATAAAATGTGACGTCAGACTTTGCTCTGTGTTTTGGTTGTGTTTTGTTCCCCATGTGCACTGTGGCCCAGTTTCTGTCTCCCGTGTCATTGATTTAATCCCAGGTGTTTCCTGTGGGTTTCCATTGATCCCAGGTATGTCTAGTCTTCCCATCACCCTGTCATGTGTATAAATAGTGTTCCCTGTGTTTAGTCCAGCTTCTGGTATTTTACATGTCTACCCTTGTTACGTGTGTTTTACTTGTTCCCTGGATGGCATTAAAACTTATTGGTTTGAATTCTACTCCTCATCTCTTCGCTCCTTTGTCTCCGTGCTCCACACAGTAGCATACCCGTAACAGTAACTTACTTGTGTTTTTAACATAAACTTTAATTTATTTGACAGTTTAAGCACCACAAGACATGGAAGAAAACTTACTTAGTTTAGTACTTACATCCCATGTGAAAACGCATGAATTCAGCACTATAGACATGATAATCAAAACCAAACAGATGTTTTTTTGGCAGAATATCTGAGGTACAAACTGTAAAGGCACAGCCCTGTCCTATACTGGAAAAGGGGGTGAGGAGCAGCAGCTCATGTGCATTTAAAGAGACAGGCATGAAAACAGCCTGTTTCTGCTTCCACTCAAAATAGGTGATCTGCAGAATATTTTGAGCTAAAACTCAACAGACACATTCTGGGGACACCTAAGACTTATATTTTTTATATTCTTGTAGATAGGGATATAATAGGTGACCTTTATAGACTAAAATTCACAAAATCAGAAGAGGTCTTTAATGCTCTTTTTTTCAATGATTCTTAACCTTTTTGACTCAAAGCCCCATTTTTCCAACACAATAATCAATATTATATATCCGATACATCTAATATTTCTATTGTAATTATAACAAAGCCACTTGTTTTCAAGTATTTTTTAACAGAAAATGTGAGTTGATATATCTTGATTTTATGTGGGTTTGGTTTTAATTCAGAGATAAGTTTATTATACATTAATAATAATTAATTAATTAAATTAACTTTTTTTTTACATGTTTGGAGATAAAATCATAAACTTCACATATAATGTCCTTTAGCTAAAACAGAAGGGTATGGAGACAGAAGAAGGTCTTTTTGGTTATATCTTGAACACAATGCAAACAACTCAAAACTCTTAAAAACAATTTTACAATATTATTTAAATAATTTAAATATATTTAAAAAATATAAATGTGCATTTCTAAAAATCTAAAAAATATATTATAGATAATGTATAGATATATGTAAAATATATTTACTGTATATATATGTGTGTGTATACATACTGTACTAATAAGATCACTTTGGATTGGACTTATGATCCTCCAAAGTTAACTTACACATACTGTCAGGACAGGTGTAAAAAAAAAAAAAAAAAAAACTTAATCTACACTGACTGCCAGTGAGCTTCAGAGACGTTTGATGGGCAGCAGACCATTTTCAAGCGAAGGCTCTGCGTTTCCCTGCACCCCTGTGGCAGTGCCAAATCCACCATCTGGTGCAGTCCTCTGATCCACGCAGGAGCACTCACGGCTGGGGAGAGAGCCTGTTTCCTGGTCCCCTGTCTCCCCTCTTCAGGCTCCAGGGCAACCATCAAGCTTTCAATCAGTCATCACAGAGATGGCAGCCCCACCGGCCGCCTTTGAGACCACCTGGCAGCATACATGACTAGATTTGCATAAAGGTGGAAAAACAGTCAAAACCAGTGAGCCTTAAAAAAAAGGTGTGCTAACAAAAGAAAGAATTGTGTAGCAGATGTGATTTTTTTTTTTTTATTTACTTGACAAAATACTAGAAATATCACTGGCAAAGTGACTTTACAGACTTTGAGAAGCAAGTTGGTGGCTTTTAGATCATTTAAGGCCATCTACACGCAAGAGCACTCCTAAAATTTGATCAAATTAACTTTTCTCTTCTGGGGAAAAAGACCAAAATTATTGCTGACTCATCCTGCACTCGCTCTCTCTAGAGGAGAACATTCTTACCCATTGTATTACCTACAAGAGAGAAAATTGTGGTCCAAGCAGTGACAAACTAAAACCTAGGACCCAGATGTCTTGTTTCAAAATAAAATATGGAAACATAGGAAATATTGTCCAACTGGAAGTATCGATTTCAGTTTGCTCTTCTGATAACAATGACACGAGTGAAATCTTATATATCAAATTGAGATATGAAGGTTTTTTTTCCAAATCAATCAAATGAGCTTACAAAATGCCACAAGCCATTATGTCAAAACCAGAGTGGCAACATGGTTGCCTGAGAGAGAAATACAAAGAACAACAGCTCTGCAGCTCCAACAGAGCCTTAGATGCAATGAAGGAGAGGAAGACGAGTGACCTCTCAAGCCACAGAGCAAATTGGGTTTGATATACGCCCATGACATTCCCTAAACTAATAACCGGCCATGCCCGGCCCAGTAATTACAGTGATCCATGAGCCGTGCATGAGCTTTGGCTCAGCAACTGTAGCAAACAGGAATCTTCTTGAGTCAATGGCAAGCCTCACTCGCTCTGATCACTTCCTGACACAAGGGCCTCTGCAGGACCATGCTTACTGCCAGCAATTCATCCACATGGCCAGTGCCCAACACACTCTGCATCACAGGACATTACATCTCACCACAGTGCTTAAAAAAAGCTGTCCTGCTCTCAAGTTGTTAAAGTACATGGATATGTCTATCTTCTCAAGTTCGGTCATGCACTGGTTTGCTTTTGTAAAATGAAATAGATGGATCAATTACATAATTATTATTATAATTTTTTTTAACAAAAATGCATTAAAATAAAATTACTTTAAAAATATATATGCTCATCATAGAAGATACGGTTTCATTTATGATATTTTTAACAGATGAGAGAATTTCAGAGTGAATAAAGTCAGAGATGTCAGGGTCTTGATATAATGATTGAGAAATAAGCCCTTTTTTGGCAAATCTCCAAGGTTATCCAATAGTTTGACATAATTTGTATTGTTATTTCTTAGAAAAATAAACATA